>NW_020664447.1:67337845-67352614 GCF_002925995.2 Terrapene triunguis
GCCAAGCCCCTGCCCTCCCATCCGAGCGCCGCACCAACCCCCGCCCTCCCATCCGAGCACCGCGCCAGCCTCCGCCCCCCTCTGAGCGCCGCGCCAAGCCCCCGACCCCCTCCGAGCACTGCGCCACCCGAAGCCCCACCTCCCCCGAGCCCGCCGCGGAAACAAAAAAACCCTCCAGCGCTGCCCCTACAAACCAAAATAAATAAATAAAAACCCGAGCGCCGCCCCGCCCCAAGGTGCTGCCCCAAGCACGTGCTTGGTGGGCTGGTGCCTGGAGCCGGCCCTGCACATACTCTCCCCCTTCAGTTGAAAAGCAGCTAGCAATGTAGTAGGATGCCCATGGGACAATGGGATTGGGAAACCTGCATCATGTGACGCTGTGCCTGCCCCATGAGGCATTGCAAACCCTTCCCAAAGCACCCTGTGGCCAGTTGCATAGTGGGATAGCTGCCACACTGCACTGCTGTCTTTGCCGTTGCAAGAGCTGCTAATGTGGATGCGCTCCAGCATCACAAGGAGCACAGTGTGGACACACAACAGTGGTTTAATTCCAATGTTTTAATAAAAGTGGTATAACTTGTGGCACAGAAACTTGCCAGTGTAGACATGTCCTCAGATTTTAAGCTCTTTGAAGCAGGATTGTATCTCACCGTGTGTTTTTTACAGCATTTGGTACAAAGGGGTCACAATCCTAATGAGATTTTAGCACTAAATAAATAATAATTAATAAAAGAGGTGATCCAGTCAACTCAACCCTATTGGCAAAAGGTCAGTCATGGCCCCAAACTGCTAAACTAAAAATAAAATGATAATGTGTAAACAAAAAAGTAGCAAGATCAGTCTTTAACAGTCATCTGAGACTCATCACTGTCTGCCCAATGTATTCTGGACCACATGTTTCTGTGTATCCTCTCTCTGTTGTGGTTGATAAGGCAGTATTAGAGCCAATGGAGCAGCAGACCCAATGGGAACATTTTAGGCCACATTTCTGAGTGAGTTATCTCAAAGAACTGCACGGAAAAATGGGAAAGACATTTGCTTCCAGTTCTGATGGCTTCTCGGATTGAGCAACAGAAGCTACTGACCACACAAGAAAAGCATAATATAAATTAAAAACAAACAAACCAGATGGCATTGTCTGTCCTTTGATATTGGGGCGGGGGGGGGGGAGGACAATGCAGCACTTTGGAGGTCAACTGAAAAACTTCACCAAATAATAATATTTTTTTTAAAAGAAAAAGACTCCAAATTGGTAGCTAGTGACCACCCCACATGGGTTAATTAGTGCCTGTACAGTAATTTGAAAACATAAAGCACTATGCAAGTGCTACAAACTGTATTTAATAACTAACTGCAGTGCTGCCATGTGGGTAATTCTGATGTCTTTGTTTTCTACATATTGTAATTTTCCATCTTTCCTAGTACCAAAGGGGCTCAGAGTAGGCGTAAGCGTTCTCCCCACCCGGGGAACATCCCCAGTGCAGAAGGGCCCTTTGTTGAGGAGCAGATCTGGCAGTTGTGCACTGTCTCCACAGGAGCCCCATGTCCAGGATAGGCCTGGGGCAGATCAGAAGCAGAGCCTGAGGAAGCAGAAGAGGCAGGATACAGAAGGGGATGAGAGGAGGCGCAGGTGGATTATGCTTATACCCTGAATATGTGTCTTTGCAAAGCCCCATAGGGATGTCCTAGCCTGTGCCAGGATTGAAGCTCCTGAATTGGGGATGCTCAAACTGCCTCCCCTCTGTCTCTGCTCTGGCACTAATGTCAGTGCAGGTGTGCATCTGGCCTATAGGAACTTTGCCACCTAAGACAGTCAGACCTTGCAACGCTGAGCAGACCAATGCTTAACCACCTTTAAAATCTGAGCCTTAGTCTCAAAGTAATGTTCTTAATCCATTTGTAAATGTTAAGTCTGAAAATCAGTTATGCTTCTGGTTTGTGATCTTAACCATATTTTAAATTGTTGTACCAAATGTGCATTTCACCCCTAAATTCAGCATTGTCCTGTTTTTACACTACTTTATAAGTCAACCAGGATAATTACTGTTGTGATTTTACAATATTTATGCTCTGTTTTAAGGGGCTCATTAAAAATAAACAGTAGAGGGAAAGGCAATTACCATTAAAAAACATCGGCATGAAAACCACAAATAAAAGGCCATTAAAAATTGAAAATAAATAATTACCCCAATCTTTCATCTTGCCTCTGTCACTTACACATGTTGATACTGACTGATTCAATTTAGTTAGTGGGCTTTGTCAGTTTCACTTCTTCCATTGAAGGTTTAACCTCCTGTACCTCTAACAGAGAAAGAGGGATTGAAGGCTTCCAACTGATTTCTGCAAATTCTGCCAAAATCTTGAGTCCCTCTCCCTGAAATGGGAGATCCATTTATTTTTCTTTGAGGTTTTATACTATCTGAGGACACCTACTGAGGTCACAGAGATTACAAGCAGGTCTGCTTCTGGGAGGGAAAGGAATGTTAATTCCCTGTTGCAGATATTCTTGACATTATAAATGGTGATATCTCACATTCACCATCACCTACCCTTCTCATATCGTAACCCACCCACCCCCAAATGATTCTCAAATGAACTTTGCTTTTCTGTAAATGCAGAGATTGTAGTATCAATCAGTCAACTTAACTCTGCTTGTTTTCTTTCCGTCTAAATGCCAAAAGCCAACTGCTGCTCTCATTTACATCAGTGTAAACACAGAGTGAATAAAGTGACGTCAATGGACAATAAGTGTAAAAGACACCAGGGTAAATGAAAGCAAAATTTGTCCCAAAGATATATAACTTCTATTTATACTATAACTAAAAAAAGAGTACTCATTCCAGACTCTGGGCACTCCCATCCATCTCAAAATACACAATATATGTTTACATAAGCAGACTCCTACATTCCTATTCAGCAAAGCACTTATGCTTGTGCTTCACTTTAGGCATGTGGATGGGACTTCTATGAGATTTAAGCACAGGCTTAAAATTAATCATGTGCTTAAGTGCTGTGCTTAATAGGGATGAACGTAAGCAAATATTGTCCTGAATTGAGGCCCTGTTCTCAAAACATAACACCCCGGGCAGCAGAAAAGAGATAACAAAATGTATTCCCCTACCTACCTCACAACAGAGTTCGACACCAGGAAGGGAAGATGAGCACTGAAGCATGCTTTAAGGCTTAACAAACTAGGGCTAATTTGGAGCAAATCACACTCTACAAAGCTGTACACAGGCATGTTTACATCAAATACTTTTTAGAGAGGAAGATTTGTTAGAAATTGTGACGAGAACTTTCAAAGAGTTTGGTAGTTTAGCTGCACTAAGTACCTCTAGGTTTGGGATGTTTGGCTAAAATAGACAAATCTCTCCATTTTGTGAAGTGCTCCATATTTGGAGCCTGATTCGGGTCCCATGGAAGTCAACGGAAAGGGTGTTAATTCTCTCCTCACTAACATTCGTATAAATTAGGAATAATTCCAGTCAAATCAATGGAGCTGCACCAGTGTAAACTTTAGCAAGAGGAGAATCAGGCTTACTTGATGAACGCTGGACTAGATCATCTGATGTTAATCAGCATAGCTCCATTGAACTCAGTGGGGCAATGGAGCTGTGATGACTTATGGATCTGGCCCTTGGTATCTTTTCCTATTCCTTTGAAATAAAAATAATTAGATAAAACAAAATGCACACATACAGTGTACTTCTACCAATAAGGAAATCAGAAAATAATGGCTATTATTTTCAGTGATTTAGCTGTACATTTGTATAGTTTACATGGCAAAAAAAGAAAAAAGGAAGAAAAATCTGCTATAAACATTAATCTTTTGCTAGACATTTAGGAGGTTGTTGCTACATTTTGGGGGCTTGATTCTGATCTAGCTTACACTGGTTTCACACTGGGCAGGGCCGGCTCTGGCTTTTTTGCCGCCCCAGGCAAAAAAGCCTCCGGCCGCGCCCCCCCCCCCCCCACGGGGGGCGGCCGGAGCCCCGAGGGGGAGGGCGGCGAGCCCCGGCTGGGGCTCGGCTCTCCCCCCGGCGGCCAGAGCGCCGGCGGCAGGGCGGCGAGCCCCGGCCGGGACTCCGCTCTCCCCCCGGCGGCCAGAGCACAGGGCGGCGAGAGGGCGGCGAGCCCCAGCTGGGGCTCGCCGTTCTCCCCCCGGTGGCCGGGGGGAGGGCGGCCAGAGCGCCGGAGGGAGGGCGGCGAGCCCGGCCGTGGCCCCGCTCTCCCCGGCGGCCGGAGCGCCGCGCCGCCCCCCTCCAGGTGCCGCCTCAAGCACAAGCTTGGTGGGCTGGTGCCTGGAGCCGGCCCTGACACTGGGGGAACTCCACTGACTAACTGGAGTTATGCCTAATTTATACCAGTGGAACTGAGATCATATTCAGGTGCCTGATGATAAAAAGGTTGAGAGGCTTGCCTCTTGTGGCTACAGAACTCAGCTGGCTCTCTTGAGTTAACAATCTTTCTTGTGAGAGTTCTGCTATTACAGTTTATTCTTGGGCTTGACATACAATTGCTAGCAGAACCTTTAAAGTTATTTCAGCATCTCGACTTCCAGCCAGAATCAGGAAACACAAAGCCATGGGAAAATATAATTAAAACATTGATTAAAAAGTAACATTCTTGAACTCCACCAAAGGTTCAATTTGGATTAGATTTGAATTTTGGGCTGGTTTCTGTGCACTAAACCAAAATATATAATATAGAAATATAGTGAGCGTCTTTGAAATCAATATGTGGTCAAAGAATATATTTGTTTACAGAATAAATCTCTCATCCACAAAGTAATGTCCCCATTTTCAGCACAGGAAACCTGAGGTGATAAAACAATCAGGGAAATTACTTCATTTTTTACCTCAGTGTCACTGAGATCAGAATTTGGTGCACATACTGGAAATATCCTTCTGGAGCCATTGTATGGAACAGAAGATCTGTAAAAAGAATATATTTTCTTTCTATCTATAACTATTTTTAATGATAGCAGATCCTTCTTAAATGACTGCTTAGTAAAGGGAACTGTTTTCTCTGGACACTTGGATTTAAACTCATTTAACGGAGGACTCAAACTTGGAATTGAACAAGTGAAATTGAGTTTAGTGGATTTCTTCCTACTCCCCATTTGTCCACATTACAAAACCACTTTGGGATACACTACAAAGCTAACTTAGCTTAACTACATCACTGAGGGGTGTGAAAAATGTCATGCTCTGTGTGATGTAACAGAGCTCCCCTAAGCCCCAAATGCTGCTTGGTCAATAGAAGAACAGCTGCTGTCTCTCGGTGAGGTGGATTTATTATGGCAATGGAAGAACCCTTCTGTCACTGTAGTGTCTACACTACACTACAGTGCTACAATGGCACAGCTGCAGCGCTACTGCTGCGCCGCTATAGCATTTCTAGTGTAGATCTACCCTTTGGTGTAAATCAGCACCACTGGCAATTTCCATATAGGAGAATCTAATGATGAGAGCAGTAGGAAATGCTGCAGGTCTAGAGCAACATGCTGTGTGGGAGGCCAGGACTACATAGTAGTAATGAAATAAAATTGAGAGAAAAAAACAGGAAGAATGTAAAAAAGAAACTTCCTGACAATGGGAGCTATTAGGTAAGGGAATAGTGTTCCAGGGAGTAAGACCATTAAAACAAGATAGGACCAAGAACCAAAATATACATACATGGCCAGCAGAGAGACTAGGTGATATTACAGTTCTTTTTATAGTTCTTTTTCATCTTTGATTTATTCGTTTCCATGATTCTTCAGGAAGCAGAGGATGTTATAGTCAGGGTTAAGATACATCAGCATAGCTGTGTGGGGCCTGAGGCTTGAAACAGGAAGACATGCTGCAGGTCAGGATAGAATTGTTCTGTTTTTATTGTGTAGGGACAAGAATGAAATGTACCTATGAATTCTGTAGGTCAAGACTGAGATGCTTTGGTAGAGCTGTTTGGGCGATCAGGTCTAGAATAGGAGAAGGAGATTCTAGTCCAGGGATCGGCAACCTCTGGCCTGGCGGGCCGGGCCGGTTTGTTTACCTGCAGCGTCTGCAGGTTCGGCCAATCGCAGCTCCTACTGGCTGCAGTTCCAGGCCAATGGGGGCTGCGGGAAGCGGCGCGGGCCGAGGGATGTGCTGGCCGCCGCTTCCCACCGCCCCCATTGGCCTGGAGCGGCGAACCACGGCCAGTGGGAGCCACAATCAGCCGAACCTGCGGACGCGGCAGGTAAACAAACCGGCCCGGCCTGGCCCGGCCCGCCAGGGTGCTTAGGGCGAGCCGCGTGCCAAAGGTTGCTGGTCCCTGTACCAGTCAATGAGGTGTTAGAATAGGACAGAGTGGGAAACTTGCACAACCCTTGCACTATTGCATGCCTTCAGCCAGTGTTACATGAGTCCTCAATTTTCAGGAGCTTAAATACGCTTCCAAATTATATTTCATTCTTTATTTGTGTTGTATATGGACATTTACGGGGTCGATCTTGAGCCCATTAAAGTCAATGACAAAACTCTTACTGAGTTGCATAGTGCAGGATCAGACAGACAAGTAAGCATAAGGGAAAGGTTTTAGATTTCAGATATGAAGTTTATGTTTACATACAGATAAGAACATATATTCACAGGTACACAGTGAAATGTTGCTCTGAAAAAGAATATACATGAGTACTTGGTGCAAAATGGCCAATACACACGCATATGCACAGGTATTTTATGTATACAGTAATTGGTCCACAAGTAGTTGTCATAGAAGTTTTATATACACATAGGTACATGGACATTTTGTGCAGAAATGTTATACTCAGGTAAGTATGCAGGTGTGATTTATTCAGTACATAAAAGAGAAATTAACAACAAAAGTTCTTTCTAGTTTTGCCTAATTGTCTCTTTTTGTGTGATTCAGTGATTCAGAAAAAAACCCTTGACTGTCTAATCTAGGTTGCCATCTATTCCTATCTCAAATGTCTCAAATTTTGTTCAAGCTGCATGGTAAGTGTAGGGTTGAGTCATAATGTGGGGATGTATTTTCTTGCTGCTATTGTTAATATTCAGAATAAATACCTTCCTTTGTTATTTTATAGATTTGGGGCATGAGTGTCTCCTAGAACATAATAGGTTGGGTGTTTATAAAAATGTATGTTCAAAGGTTTTCTTTAAACCTCTATGTCTGGCCGCGTAACCAAAATGTCTGGCTTTGTGTGCAACCCCAGAAAAAAGGGTGTGTGGTGACTACTGTGGAACAAGTGGTGGGAAACATTTTCTTTAGGGATGTATTCAATTCAAATGTGTCTGTGCCTCTTTTCTGTCACTAACATTAAGAATGGATGTTCAAATATCAGCCAAAAGTGATATTTAAATTAGGCACCCAAGAGTAAAATCCACAGTTCAGTTTGCACTAATAACAAAGTCAAGTGTTTCTATTCTGTGCCTGGATGTAACTGCTAGGCAAACTGCAAATTCTAAATTTTAGAATCACATAGACAAACTCAAATTCACTCTAATTTAGTGACTTGTATAAATAATACAATACAGCACCAACTGGGCTTTATCCGAAGCCCATTGGAGGAACTGGAACTCTTTCCTCTGACCTTGAATGACTTTGGATCAGGCCTATAGTGAATCGTATAACAAACCTCAATTCAGACTAGGAATTAGTTGCTGCAATTATTCATGAATAATATCAAGGAACAATTAAATCTGGAGAGTTATGCAATATATTCACAAACAATTAACAAAAACAGAGTAAAAAGCAAAAATAATTGAATAAATTATTAATTACAGATTATTTGCACATCTGTATTGGACACCTATCTGCCCCTATCTTCTTCGGTAGAAGCTGGGGTCTGATTGAGTTCGTTTCGTTGTTAATTGCTGTGGTGATCAATTTCCATAGGCATTGTTTCTTTGATGGTAAATGGATGCTGACAGGCGCATTTTGAATGTTATCTATTCTGAAGTCATTTTCTGGAGCACTTTGCTCAAATTCTGCTTCCCATTTTCCTCTCATGAGCTCAGACGTTTCTACTGCAGCATTGTGTAAAGCTGCATTGTAAATGATAACTTGTTCTTTAGATCTGCTTGCTCTTCTAAGACTTTACAATTAGTTTTTAGATGTGGACATGGGTTTGCTGGATGGCTGCCCTGTTTATTCTGGTGTTAAAGTCACGATGGAATTGGAGACCTTCTTAAAAATCCATTATTCAGAGATTCTATCATTGAGGAGGATGCCATGCTTTATTTTGTTTGTTGTTGTTGTTGTTTTTTGTTTTGTTTTTCCAATAATTCTTTAAAGAGAAAAGAGTTGGTCTAGTACACTGTCACTGTTATAGAAAATTAGACCCCAATCCTACAAATAACTCTAGTCTACACAGACCTTTGTACCTTTGTGGAGTTCCATTGAAGTCAATGGGGCTCAGTATAGTCACCAACTTGCAGGACTTAGGGTATATCTACACTGCAATAAAAGACCCACAGCAATACCGCGGCTGGCCTGGGTCAGCTGACATGGGCTCACGGGGCTCAGGCTGTGGGGCTGTAAAAATACAATGTAGACCAGGGTTCGGCAATCTTTGGCGCGCAGCCCGTCAGGGAAATCCGCTGGTGGGCTAGGACGGTTTGTTTACCTGCAGCATCCGCAAATTCAGCCGATCGCAGCTCCCACTGGCCGCGGTTCACCGTCCCAGGCCAATGGGGGCTCTGGGAAGTGGCCGAGGGATTTGCTGGCCGCTGCTTCCCGCAGCCCCCATTGGCCTGGAATGGCAAACCGTGGCCAGTAGGAGCTGTGATCGGCCGAACCTGCGGATGCTGCAGGTAAACAAACCATCCCGGCCCGCCAGCGGATTTCCCTGATGGGCCACGTGCCAAAGGTTGCCGATTCGTGATGTAGACATTTGGGCCCTGGCTGGATCCTGGGCTCTGAGACCCAGCCAGGGGGGAGAGTCTCAGAGTCTGGGCTCTAGACAGAGCCCAAAGTCTAGACTGCTATTTGTAACCCTGAAGCCTGAACCCGGGGAGCCCAAATCAACTGACTTGGGTTCTGAGACTCAGTTTGGCATGTTTTTTTTTTTTTATATATAGCTTGGTAGGCATGCCCTAAGTTTCTGCTCTAATATTTTAAGGTATTATTAACAGCTCAGGGTAGGAAATGTGTCTTGTTTTACAATGCATGAATTTTGCCCTGATATTTTATCCCTTTTCAGGTGTTCTGAAACCTTTTTTCTCATGGGTGTCAAAATAATGTAAATTGTAGCTATTCCTTCTTTCCTTCCCTGCAGGCTAAAAGCCCACTCAAACGTTGAAAGAAGCAAATCATGGTTCTGTGTATCCAAACGCAGTACACTACAAGCACACAAGGAAGGAGGCTGAATTCTACTTTCCTTACACACATAGCTAGTCCTATTGACCCTGGTGAGACCATTTGCAAGAGCAAGAATTGGCCTAAGCTATTTAAGTATCAGCTCCATGGGTCTCAAAGGGAAGCTGACTTCCCTTCATCGGTCTTCTACAGTAATGCTAAGTTTTATCAGTACAAGAGCAATGTATTATTTCATCATTCTATTTTCTGTAGCGCCAGACAAACTGGGAATTTGTTATTTTAATGCATATTGTACGGTGTGTGGGCCCACCTATGAAGTGCTCAGTTCTGTCAACTCCTAGCAAGGTTGGCACCTTACAGGATTTAGCCAATTGGCTTTAGTGCGAGTAGCAGTTGTTCAAGAGACTCTCAGCACCTCTTAAGAGGATTCATCTCCAGGAGAGGGATTAAAGAGGAATTCTCATGGAGTTTCCCTGGGGAGTGGAATTTACTCTGCCTTCTCCCCATATCAAAGATGTATGGATTGTGACCCAAAGTCAAGTGGACATTGAAGATCTGCAGGAAGCAAGGCTCTCTTTGTAAAGGTTGTATGCCTTTGTGCTGGCTCTGTGGTGGCCTGTACTCCCTTCCTGTTCCCGAGCAGTGCAGCTCCCCTGAAGCGAGTGTTAGAGAATCCTGAGCTGGTTACTTTCTCAAGCTGCATGAACTGTGCACTGAATTCCCTAGACATTAGAAGGCAGAGGATCCTTTTCCTCAGCCCTCTTCCTTATTGTGGATCCCCAGCCCCAGGTACTTTGGCCAGGGGAGACAGTGCTACAGAGACAGGTGGCTTATTTCCCTTCACACAGGATGGGAGGAAATCAACATGGCAAGGATCCTCCAACCTGATACATTTGTAGAAATGATCGGGCTCAGGATTTGTCCCAAGTTATTTGAAGCCTCCGTGGAGAGAATGTCAGTGTCTAACAAAAAGCACACAGAGCTCCGTCTTTTATGAGAACTGAATGCAAGTTAGTGGATTAGTTCAAAGATCAAGGGATGTAACAATTCAGATCCAAACACACTATCATTATCACAGTGCAGATAATCTGTGAAAGCGTCAAGAAAAACATCATCGTTTTAGTGACTGTGATTCAGTATTTAACTGACTTGGCTCCTTTGAGTTCCCCTTTTGTGTTTGTTTTGATGGTGTATTCAAGGCCTTGGAAAATGGCTTTCAATGCCGTGTTAAATTTACCGAGTAGTGTTTAAGGTTCCTCCCCACCCCACCCACCTCTGCTTTTTACTCATAGGAATATCAGTTGGTTTTTGGTTTGAAGGGAGGGAAGGGGGTACTTTCCTAAGGAAAGTCCTTCCTTTCTCCCAATGGAATGGAGATGATGGAGAATTTATACTTCCAAAGTGGCCAATCCTGT
The DNA here is from genome assembly GCF_002925995.2 of Terrapene triunguis. Taxonomy (NCBI): domain Eukaryota; kingdom Metazoa; phylum Chordata; order Testudines; family Emydidae; genus Terrapene; species Terrapene triunguis. Next base: position 67,348,567 of record NW_020664447.1, read on the forward strand.
CTTTCCCCTCCCTCTTCTGCAGCCTCAGAAGACCTCACATGCAGGATAATGGGTGCAGTTCTGTGTAGGGGATAAGACAATGTTTGGGAAGCCCATTTCTATGAGGGCTCCCTAGACATCCTTACATAACTAAGTCTGGAGACGGTAAGTTTTAAGCATGGGGAGAGAAATGAAAGTGGAGCAGTTGATCCACTGCCTACTGCAACTTACATTGTCCACCATACACTGCATTGCTTACTGCACCTGAAGTACCAGTGGGAGTTATTACAGCCTCATAGCTACAGTCATGGCTGTGAGTGGCTTTGTCAGTTTTCTTTGCTCCACTAGACTCCATGGACACAGTTGCACCAAATCTGCTTCTGCCACTTTGACACTTAAGTATGAATATTTGTGAACAATTCACCATCAAATCTGACAATTTTTTACAGAAGTCATTTTCATTCAGTTTAGTAAAGGGAAAATTATTTACACTTAATGACAAAAGGTCACAGGTGGTAAGTGTGTTATAGTCCATCCTATTCAGGTTCTGATATGGTCCTAAGCACCATAGTAACTGAACTACTTCCAGAGGAGTGTTAAGTGACATGACTGGCATCTGAGTAGTGTTTAACAAAGGGCTCCCTGACATTTTTTCTACCAGTGTTAGAGATAAAGCTAGGAATCCCTAGACAAAACACTCTCCCCACTTCTTCCATCCCTATAAAACACACACACACACACACACACACACACACCACTATCCTTGTAAGAGATCAGAGTGCTACAGCAATCAAGCCTGAAGGTCACAAATGTGTGGATGACCATGTATAATTCTGAATCCAACAGGAGGTGGCTTAGCTTTCTCAACAGCTACAGTTGGAAAAAGGAATGTTTTGTGGCAATGGAAGAGTTGGCCTTAGCATTCTCTAGGGTGAGCCTGTGAAACAATATTTTTGCTTTCCCCTCAAACATAACCGATTTTCATCTATCACAATCCCACAGCTGTTCACGGGGGTCTGCCTGGAGTTTGAGGAGGCTCAGCAAGATGATTCTTAAATATAACCGACTCATTTTTCATTGAAAGTGTATATGTGTAATGGGGTGGAGGAGACTTTAGGTTCCCCACAGCTTCCTGCTGTTGAAGTGAAGCCCAGCTGCTTGTTTCTTGCTTGGTTTACAGTGGTTTATATTAGCTCCCATTAGTTTACATTTCCAAAGCTCTCCCTGCAAAGGAAAGGGCTAGAAATTTACTCCCTCCTCCTTCCCCCCAACTTTAAGTGAAAGCTGAGATTGTCTTTCATGGGGCCCAAAGACTGGGTCTCTTAACTAGGGGCTCCCATAGAGCCCTCTCCAGCTCAAATCACCTCACTTCACCTTAGTGGGGTGTGAAATGTTTGTGAAGGTACGCACATGTGGATTGTGGGGATCATATGTGGGGGGGACAGTTTTATATTTGGATGAAGACAATTCAAATTGAAAATTTCCCCAGTGTTTACATTCCATGAAGAAATGTCTGCCGGGCTTTAATGTAAACGTCAAGTGTTTAAACTAGATATATCTTAATTTCTTCTGATCACTTGGCTTAAGTGCTTAATGCAGGTTTGGCCATTCCAGGACCTTGAAGTGTCTTCTGGCTCTCAGATAAGTAATAAGAGAACTCATTTTGGAATTTGCAAGGCTTGCTCCAAATGAATAATATTTATGAAGGACTTTATACAAAGTGCCACAGATTATCCTTAATAGCATTCGGGTAGGGATTTATTTTGTTCTAGATTATGTAATCATCATATATTTGCTAATATGGCAAAAGCTTATTAAAGCGTTCAGTCATGTAATCATTTTCAAGGCCTGGAAATACAGAACTGGAGCTTGTTAGGCTATAGAATGGAGATGGGAATCTCCCCCTGAGTTATGTAAATATGAATAATTTGTTGCAACAGATAAAGATGCATAGCTTTTCGCCACACTGAAAAATACACGGGAGAAGTGTCTTCACTTCTGACCGCCACATTACTGGAAAGATGGACAAACTGGAGGGAGTTCAGCGCAGAGCAGCAAAAATTATTATGGTGCTGGAGAGACTGACTTACAAGGAAAGATTAAAAGAGTTAAATAAGTGTAGACTGGCTACGCACCAGCTGACTAACGGAGGACATGATAACATTTTACAAATAATTCAAAGGTGTAAATGTAACACCGACAGACCTGTCATCGGCAGGCAGGCAGGATCGAACCTGGGGACTCTCTCTCCCCAGTCCACCCTTGGTGCCACTCGATGGGAAAGAACAGCACACCTAGGAGGTGTGTGGGTTACATAAACACCAAGAAGGGGGAGAGAGATTATATATAGCAGGGATTGGCATAAGCAGGATAAGCCTCCTGGAGGGGCGGGGCTGTTTGTTTACCTGCCGCATCCGCAGGTTTGGCTGATCACAGCTCCCACTGGCCAAGGTTCGCTGTTCCAGGCCAATGGGGGCTGCGGGAAGCGGCAGCCAGCACATCCCTCAGCCCGCGCTGCTTCCTGCAGCCACGTGCCAAAGGTTGCCGATCCCTGATATATAGGATTGTACAAAGGTTGGCTTCTTGGAGTAAGGGGATGAAGAAGAATGAAATTTAGCCTGCATATCAGGAGAAACTACCAGGCAGAGAGATAAATAGAATCTAGGATGACAATATTAATGACCTTCTGGGGGGAGGCAAAGTGTTTTCTTATAAGGTCTCTGTCTTTAAGGCCTTAGAACTGAACGTGGCACCTGCACGCCCCATCAGGATCTTTCTGACTTCCAACCAGAGAGTGGCACTTATTGTTAGGATTATCCCCTCTTTTGCATCCCCTCTTTTGCACACACTTCCTTCCCATGACTATTGGGAGCACAGTCCACTTCCTGGTCAGTAGCACTCTTAGCATCTGGAGACCTGATCAGAGGATGCCTTCAGACTCCTGGCTCTGCTTTTTTCAAAAGATATAATGAATATTAAAAGACTAATCTGGTTAGCAGCTACTCCTATATTCTTTTAACTTGCCGTGACAAATGATGCTTGGGTGTAGCCAGAGCTTAAATTAAACCATGATCCCTTTTAATTTTAACTATGATTTAGCCCAATTCACCCTTAGATAGTACTTGTAATATGTCATAGCATGGGCTGTCAAATACATTTCTCTTTGAATGACTAATTGAAGCTCTTTAACCCATCGCAGGGTGTTAGTAATATTTTATAATATTGTTTTTTGGTCTCTTCTTGCTCTTTCTTCTTTCTCCCTGCTGGCATTCCTGTAATGTGGGGAAATGGATATGGATCATCTCACCTATGAAAATGTAGGACCATCTGTTAGACTCTCAACCCATCTGTTCAACTGTTCAGCTCATTTGTCATATTCATTTAAGATAACACAGTCTTTCCTAGGGCAAATATATAAGTACCTAGAAAACAGAAGAATGTAAATAATTACATTGCAGCTTTGCCAGTCATTGAGAAAGAAATACCAAGCAAATGGGGTAATCTCAATGGGGTTTTTAAAATCTCACTCATTGAATCTACCTGAATATGGATAGAGAGATTCTCAGCGGATTCTGCAAAGATAGCCTTCTTTTAACCAATTTCTCAATGGACATCACTTGAAACATGAATCCAACCCAGTCTATCTCGGAGTAACCTTAGATAGATCTCTCACATATCTTAACCACTTGAGGAAAACTGTGGCTAAGGTGAGGACACATATCACCTTCAAAACAAATTAGCCTGCACTTCATGGGGAGGAAACGTTCAGATCATCTGCATTGGCCCTTTGTTACTCTGCAGTAGAATACTTTGCTCTGGTCTGGCTCCATTCATCTCACATCAAGTTGGTTGATATAGAACTACACTCAACCATGCATATCGTAACTGGGATGATTGGACCCACAGCAGTCCCATAGCTCCCTCTGTCATAGAATCATAGAATATCAGGGTTGGAAGGGACCTCAGGAGGTCATCTAGTCCAACCCCCTGCTCAAAGCAGGACCAATTCCCAACTAAATCATCCCAGCCAGGGCTTTGCCAAGCCGGGCCTTAAAAACCTCCAAGGAAG
>NW_020664447.1:67362614-67392939 GCF_002925995.2 Terrapene triunguis
GCTTGACAAAGCCCTGGCTGGGATGATTTAGTTGGGAATTGGTCCTGCTTTGAGCAGGGGGTTGGACTAGATGCCCTCCTGAGGTCCCTTCCAACTCTGATATTCTATGATTCTATGACCCAGGCTCATGGGATTTGAGCTAAGGAGCTATTTTATTGTGGTGTAGACGTTTAGGCTTGGTCTGCGGCTTGAGCTCTGGGACCCTCCCACCTTGCAGGGTCCTAGATCCCGGCCTCCGTTCTGAGCCTGAACATCTACAACCGTAATTAAACAGCCCCTTAGCCGAAAGCCCACAAGCCCGAGTCAGCTGGCATGGGCCAGCCGGAGGTTTTTAATTGCAGTGTAGACATATCATATGAGGCTCATTTACCATATACAGTAAAGAACTGAGAACTTGAGTAAAAAAGGCATCTCAAGATTATTACTAGAAGAGATCAGTGATGCGGATGAAGGAATTTAGGTGACACATTTTAACAAACAATGAATTTGTTATTCCTGCCAAGTTTAAAAGAATTATGCAATATCCTGTATTTTGCATGGATTGTAGAATGTCAAAATAGCCAGTCAGAGTGAACAATAAAGGTTAAATATTCCATAAAGAACACTAAATAGTGTGCTAGCCACCAACATAAAAATGAAAACTTGTGATTATAGTAAATTAAAAGAGAAGCAAAATAAAACAAAAACAATCCAAACAAACAAACAAAAAAACCCAAAACCAAACCACATTCAAAACAGGACTCCAGACCACAAAGAAAAAAAAAAGTCTAAGCTATGTACAGATGAATGAAAATAGAAAAGAAAGAACCATTTTGAAACTTTAATGATTTCAAACACTCTGAAAAGTTCTCTGGTCACCCTCTGTCTAAACCAGCTGTTGAAATATCTGCGCACGATGATGATGTACGTGCCAAGTGTCATACAGAGATTTGTACAAAGTACTAAGGGCTTTCTGTACCCTTAGAAAGTATCATACCTGAGAGAGGGAATGTAATTCATTATGGTAAATCTGACATCAAGAATATTGTAATCAAAGGTCTGACTCCTGGTGAATACCAAGTGTGGAAGAATAGGGAAAAGAGAGGAGACAAACTGAAGACAGGCAGATAAATGTGACCCAATGATAGCAATTTAACAAAAAAAATCTCGAGAAGGAGTTGGCACTGGCAGTGCTGTGGAGATGGGATGAATGATATGGATATTTTCCACCTTTTTAAAACTACAGAGTACAGATCAGGACTGCTCAATAGGCAAATGTTGTTATTTTGAATGACATTTGAATGATTAGGGGACTGTCTAACACATGTCAAGGCAAAGTGGTAATTATTGGTCTTTTTGTTTCAAAATGAGGAACAAAGTCTGTCAGTCACCAAGGCTTTTCACACCAATATGTCTCAGAGATCTTAAAGCATTGAGCTAAGCAGAGATTGAAGAGCACTGTTAATAAGTGGGGGGGGGGGGATCCATAGATGGGTAAGAACAAAAGAACCAATGACTTGGAAGCATGAAATACGGTGCATTCTGTAGAGACCCAAGTAATATGTTTATTAATAGGCATGAGATTTTTTTTTCCTTTTGGAGGAGATATTAAATATCCCCTGAATATTTTTGTAAGAAAAGGAGATTTGCCCCAGCATCCTGCCTAAATTCCCCCCTGAAGTGTCAGCTGGATAGGATATTCTTCACTTCCCATCCTAAACTATGTGGCATTTCTTTTTCACTTCCTGTCATTATAGTGGGGCAGCAGCACCACTAGCATACAGGTTGAGACTATACAGGGCATGCATCCGACGAAGTGGGCATTCACCCACGAAAGCTTATGCTCCAATACATCTGTTAGTCTTAAAGGTGCCACAGGATTCTCTGTTGCTTTTTAGGTTGAGGCTAGTTCACTCTTTAAACCTTGCTTAATCTGAGGGTTTTAAATGCCACATGCTTTACTTGGATTATCTTGAAGTTGCTGTGCCTCATGGGAGTCCAGTTTGAGCTAATTTGAATAATGTTTTCCCAAGACATAATTCCCCTAAAAAAATCATGTGGCAAAATGTTATAGTTCTTATAACTCCCCCCCCCCCCCCCCCACACCCACACACACACACACACATATATATCTGGGATTCACACTGGCTCTATCCTTCTCAAAATGGTATCACCCTGTTGGGATTGATCTCAGCTAGTGTCCAGAACCCACAGTCCCTTTAGGGTAACAATATTTAAATAGTTATTCAGGGTAAAATTAGCTCTACAATGTGGCTCGAGACAAGCTGTCAAGCTACAAAACATCATTTGCAAATGTGCAGCACGACTGGGTCTCAGTTGTAAGCCAGACTATACGCAACCTGCAGGCAGTGTGACATCAGAATAACATAGTAAAATTGATTCAGAGATTTCAAGGCCAGAAGGGACCATGGTGCTCATGTAGTCTGATCTCTTGTATAAAACAGGCCATAGAACTTTCCCCAAATATTTCCTGTTTAGACAAAACATATCTTTTGAAAAAAACACATCCGATCTTAATTTAAAAATTGCCAGTGATGGAGAATCCACCACAACCCTTAGTAAGTTGTTCCAATGATTAAATACTCTAGCTGTTAAAAATTTACACCTTATTTCTAGTCTGAATTTGACTAGCTTCAGCTTCTAGCCATTGGATTGTGTTATACCTTTGTCTGCTAGATTGAAGAGACCATTATCAAATGGGGCCACCAAATAAAATTAATGGGCAGCAGGTTTAAAACAAATAAAAGGAAGTTCTTCTTCACACAGCACACAGTCAACTTGTGGAACTCCTTGCCTGAGGAGGTTGTGAAGGCTAGGACTATAACAGTGCTTAAAAGAGAACTGGATAAATTCATGGAGGTTAAATCCGTTAATGGCTATTAGCCAGGAGGGGTAAGGAATGGTGTCCCTAGCCTCTGTTTGTCAGAGGGTGGAGATGGATGGCAGGAGAGAGATCACTTGATCATTACCTGTTAGGTTCACTCCCTCTGGGGCACCTGGCATTGGCCACTGTCGGTAGACAGGATACTGGGCTAGATGGACCTTTGGTTTGACCCAGTACGGCCATTCTTATGTTCTTATGTTATGTTCTTAATATTTGTTCCCCATGTTGATACTTATAGATGGTAATCAAGTCAGCCCTTAACCTTCTCTTTGTTAAGCTAAATAGATTGAGCTGCTTGAGTCTATAACTATCAGGCATGTTTTTTAATCCTTTAATCATTCTTGTAGCTCTTCTCTTAAACCTCTCCAATTTATCAGCAATCTCCTTGAATTGTGGGAACCAGAACTGGATACAGTATTCCATTAGTGGCAAATATAGAGGTAAAAGAACTTCCCTACTCCTACATGAGATTCTCTAGTTTATGCATCCAAGGTTCAGCTGATTATCCATCACAACCCCCAAATCTTTTTAGTCACTGCTTCCTAAGATAGAGTCCCTCATCCTGTAAGCATGGCCTACAGTCTTTGTCCCTAGATGTACACATTTACAGGTGGCAATATTAAAACGCATACTGTTTGCTTGCACCCAGCTTATCAAGTGCTCCAGATTGCTCTGTATCAGTGACCTGTCTTCTTCATTATTTACCAATCCCTTAGTCTTTGTGCAAATTTTATCAGTGATGACTTTATGTTTTCCTTCATGTCATTGATAACAGTGTTGAATAGTAAAGACCCAAGAATCAATCCATGTGGGATTCCATTAGAAACACAATGGTTTAGAACAGCAAGCCCAGCCCCTTGATTATAAGAGATAGGAGATTGCATCTTCTCCTCTGTAGATCTGCATATTATATTAGTGCTCCTAACCAGCCTTTCGCTTGGTGTCCAGGACCACAATGGTGATTGCATTGCAATATTTTACACACTAGATACATTGAATGATGTACCATAATGTGAACCAGACCTGAAATAACACAGAAGCTGTGACTGCATGAAAATGATTATTGTGTTAGTGTAAGTAGTCTCTCCAAATTAGTCAAATACTAGAGCTGAGCTCTGTAACTGAACATGGACAGTGCTGTTATCCCTATCTGTAAGGGAAATGAAATGGGGGAAATATTAACACTGATAATTTGCTTATTATGGCATACAGAAAAGACAACATCTTAGAAAAAGACACACAAACTTGCTCTTACAGGTAAGGTGCCTCCTGCATAAATAGTCCTGGTTAGATATTTACTTTAGAAATATTCTCAGGAGAAATATCATTAATGAAATAGAGGAGAGATGAAAAACTCTAGTAAGCAGCAGCAGTAGGGTAACATAATCACACTACATGCTCCTCACTTGAGCAGTAGGACTGAACAATGGTAACAATGGGCCAGAAGGTTTCCTGAACAAGTGTGCACTAAGTGTGATCAAAGAAAAGTATGTAGCTGAAATGCCACTCAAAGTCAAGATGTTCCAAAGGGTTGGTGAACATCAGGAAATGTGCCATAGAGTCATATAGTTTAAGGCCAAAAGGGACCATCAGATTCTAATCTGACATCCTGCACTTATCCACTATCAATTATCCTGGTTTTCAGAGATTTAAATAAGGGTACAGGTGACATCCTGGAAAGGTGTAAGGCACTGCTAGTCAACCTTAATTATACACTAGCAAAGTTTCTGAGTGGTGAATTGATACCTTTATGTAGTGTTTCTATGAGCTAACCAATTGTTGCTTCCTATCTCAGATGTAGCTGCATTAGAGGGGTAAGTTAAGTAATTGCTGTGTGCATAGTCTGTAGAGTTAGGCTCCTTCAGGATGAAGGGGTATAAATGTATGATATAAATAAACAATAATGATAAATAATCTTGCCTCCATACCAGAAGTTTCTGGTCACTTTCTCAAATATAAATTAAAAACATGTCATCACAAACAGAGCAACAGATCCAAACAGAGTTGGGAGTAAGATTGAAATGACTCCACCCTGACCAAATTTGTAGAAGAGAGCTAAAAACTCATGAATCTCCGTCCATCTGTTAAAAACAGTTGTCAGAATTGGGTATCTCAAACTGTTGATTCACAAAACAAAAAAACAAGATTTTTGACTTTTTGCCACAATTTGGGATTGGAAAACATTTTGAAATTTCAAAAATTTTCCTGGGACAGGAAATCCATTTCCTGCTCAACTCTGGTCACTGGTTCACACTTCCCTTGGATTTGCCAGGTATTTTGTGTGACTTGGGTTCAGAAATTTATGTACATACCCAGAGAGTCTTGGATTTTTATAACCATAAAAATACACCCAATTTAGACTTTTGTGATCACCCTATTATGAAGCTACAACAGGGCCAGAATACATGCAGTTGGATGTAAGTGCAGAAGGAGTACTAAGAAAAGTGATGAAAACCCTGTGTTGAGCGTCAGGGGGATTCATATGTGTTTGTTTGCTAGTGGAACCACAATAACACAAACCACTGAAGTGTCTGTTCACATTCCCTTTATGTGGCCTCACAGTCTGAAAACAACAATCAATAGAAACAGAGCAGTCCTTATGTTTTCAGCATTGGTTTCTACTCAATGAAATTTTATTCAATATGGCCCATAAAGACTGTCCTTCTTAAGGGTTTGAGCTTAACTGGACTTAGTTGCACCTGATTACAGCTAACATTCCCTAGAGAGCTCTGTCCTGTCTCTTGCTCAGTGCAATCCATTGTGTCTTTCTCTAAAAGGAACACCCTTCTTTTAAGGCTCAGCTGTACCTAATTAGCTCCCAAATGGTACCATCTCTGTGAGCTCCCTCTTAACACTGGTTATTAATTAATTCCCAGAATCTGAGGCCGTTGTCTAGCTCTGTTTCCTCCTCTTAGGGATACCACTGGGCAGAAGGGTGGCTGGGCTTCCATATTCCTTCAGGATGGGACAAAAGATCGCACAGCACATCCCACAAATTTATATGCTGATTTACAACTGTCAGAAGTACAATACTAATGTCAACCCTGAAAGTTGATGTGACTAAAATGGTGGATCGAATATCTTTCTTCCCCTACCCTGATACTTCTGTCTATTCTGTTTATGGGCAGTCACTAAGCAATACTGATGATGGACAAATGGAACTTTAGATGACCACCAAAAAAAACCCCCCAAAAACCCAAACTAACTAATGATGCCAAGTGACTAACACATATATATATATGACCAGAAGAAAAGATCAAGAACTACGGAACTGTTGTGGCCATTTCATGCCCTCCTTGGTCTGCTTGGTCCTCTCCCATTGACATCAGCAAGGTGGTGTGTGCACAAAGTGTCCCTTCACTGTAATTTTCAAATGGAATCGCAAACTCAATAAAACAAATTTCCCACACTTAATAAATGTATTATGAAGCTGAACATCCTTAATGGCTCAAGTCATCTGGGAAACAGTCATGTCCTCTTTTGAACTCTTGTTCCTGTTTTTCATAGGCTCATAGAAGTTATAAATGGAAAAGAGCACACTTAACTCCACATAAGGGGTGGTGGAAGAGGACCTGCTTCATAACTTTTATCCCAGTGGTTAGGTACTTACCTGGGATGAGGAGACACCCCCCCCCCAGTTCAAATCCCTCTCCCGCCTGATGTGAAGAAGGGATTTAAACAGGGATCTGCCACCACTCAGGAGACTGCCCCATCTCAGAGACTATTAGATATTCTGATTTGGGGTTCCCTCAGTCTCTCCTGTTGAAGCTGTTCCACTGTGTATAAATACCTAATTTATCATTGGGTCAGACAGAGATAGAAAGAGTAAGCAAATATGAGAAAGACTTTACACCAGTGGTGAGCAACTTGTGGGCAGTGGGCCGCACGTGACTCATGAGGGTAATCTGCTGGCGGGCCGCGAGACAGTTTGTTTACATTGACCATCCGCAGGCACGGCCGCCTGCAGCTCCCAGTGGCTGCGGTTCACCGTTCTCAGCCAATGGGAGCTGCGGGAAGGTTGCAGGTTGCCCACCACTGCTCTATACCTTGGTGGTTAGAGCACACATCCAGGATATGGAGATGCAAGATTCAGTCCACTTGAGCCAATAACTCTTTCACTATTATCCAAAGTGGAACAACTTTAGCAGGAGAGATTGAGGGAGCTGCATTGAAATACCCCATAGCCCAGCAGTTTGGCCACTCACCTAAGTGGTGTTCAAATCCCTTCTCCTTATCACGCAAAAAGGGGATTTGAGGTGGGGTCTCCCACATCCCAGATGAGTGCTCTAACCCCTGGGCTAAAAGTTATGAGGGTGCTGCTGTTGCTTTCAAGAAATACCTTAGATGCCTAACTCCAAGAGTGGATTCACAGATAAGAATTCAAAGCAGAGATAGGTGTCTCTCTCTAGACTAGACTTGGGCACTGAAATCGCTGAGGGGGTGGGGCATAAGATACCCATTTTTTGGGCATCTCCCAGTGGCTAGCTTGTGTGGGGCTCTACTTAGAATGCTGGCTTCTGTGAATCCCATTCTTAAGTGTCTGTCTCCCTCCATTCATTGTATAGGGAGCCTGAGAATCTAATGCAGGCTTTCCAATCCCAGTGACTTTGTATGTGCCTAGGTGTTGTGACACTCAGCATCACAACACCTAAGTTCCTTTGTGAATCTAGTCCTAATTCGCTAGAGTAGTCCAGAAACCGGTCATCAGCCTTTTATAGCTAGCACTGACAGATACTATTCTATATATTTTTAAAATTCATGTAAAGACTTTAAACTTTTAATTCTTTGGCCAGTCCAGTATAAAGTGACTGAAGAACTGAGACTTCTCAGCATTCCTTTTCTCTTAGCTGGGACAAGCACAAGTGAACCCCTCTGTGGCCCACGAGTTCAACTTGTACATTGCTTTGATGACAGAAGACTGGCAGTCCAATTAACAATCTCAGACAATAGACCATCTTAGCTCCAAGACCATTATTAGCCTCCTGAAGTGTGGGAGCATGAATTCTAAAATGGGGGGAAATAGCCCAGCTTCTCTTGTAGCTCATCATGCAACCATTAGGATGATTTAAAGAAATGGCTATGGAACATAATAAGAAAACTTTCATGATACACCTATCTATTTAGGATCACCCCCTTTCTTGAATTTCCTCTAGGAATTGTCACCCCATCCTATACAGACTGAATGGACCCTCAGCTGCTGTGTGGTTTCCTAGTGATATACTCCCCATAAATGAGTCTTTCCAAGGCTTACCCACCCCAGAGCAGAACTTAAGGTCTTAGATCTGCTCATGAACTAATCCTTCATGAGGATCTTACAAGTACAAAAGATATATATATATATATATATATATATATATATATATATATATAAAATTGAAAAAAAAGAAACATAATTTAGTGTAAAATTTTTTAATTTTGAAGTTGTACTTCAAGATAAGAAGTATTAAAAGTTTTGACCAAATCTAAAAGATAGATAGATAGATAGATAGATAGATAGATAGATAGATAGATAGATAGAAATTTTAATGTAGAGTACTGTCACTAGATTAATGCTTTCACATGTCTAACTATACATATATAATACAACAGATGGATGTATATACACCTATCTAGATAGGTATATATGCACAAATAACATATACTGTGCTCTATCAATTAAAAGGAGACACCAGACAGCAGAAATATCTTATAATAATAATAATAATATATGGAGATATACCTATCTCATAGAACTGGAAGGGACCTTAAAAGGTCATCGAGTCCAGTCCCCTGCTTTCATTAGCAGGACCAATTTTTTTTGCCCCAGGCCCCTAAATGGCCCCCTCAAGGATTGAGCTCACAGTCCTGGGTTTAGTGGGCCAATACTCAAACCACTGAGCTATCCCTCCCCCCATCTTCTATCCCATGTCTGATCTCAAGTCAGGTCTAAATATCCAAAACTGGATCAGTTTTTCTTAAATGCTCATAAAACTGTGGGTGATACTTACAATAAGTTTATGATTCACAGCATGTTTTAATGGGATTAGTGAAGTTAGTAAAACTTTATCCATAGTATCTGAGCAAATGAAGGCCAATCTATTTCTGCAACCACAAAGAGACTGCTTTAATTTTTCACATTGTGAAATCCCACTTAGCCATTCGGTATGGCATGAATATTCTGTTGGTTCCTGCGTCAAGTACTGTGAGGCTTAGTACTTGCCAGCAATAAATGTGATACTTTAATAGCTAGCTAAACTCAGTGATTCCAGAAAGCTGAAAATCAAAGCACAGCTAAGCTAATTTAGGATCTGTTTTATATCCTATTGATCTGCATTAGCTACCGATTAGAATCTGGAGGTGTTAACACCAAGAAGGGAGAGTAATTGTTTGGGTTGGTATTAGGGCATATAGCTACGAATATGGGATGAAATTAAAGACAGCATAATTTCAGATGAATATTGAATGGTGTAACAATCTCCTAAAGCAAGAAATGTCTCTCTCTTAACTGAACATTTTTAAGTTAAACTGGAAAAAAGCAATAATCTTTGACTACAAATGGGTTAAGGGATGGACTATCTTCCTAAAGGTCTTTTCTATCTCTAATTTTTATTATTCTATTTCCAAAGCAAGCACTTCAAGATCTTTCCTAAAGATTCACAAACGCTGACATTATGTTTCCCCATCCTACTTTTCCCTCACCAACCATGCCATCATACTGTCAGTCACATTCTCCAGTGCAGCTCAATATATTCAGTGTTGTTTCACCAGGGATGAATTCAGCCCAGAGACAGTCACTCCCATTCTATAAATTTAAGTGTTAATTCTAATCCCTGCTAATTTTTAGTCTACCCTGCTCAGTCTTCTGTAGCAGCTTTACTTGGTTCCTGGGTATTGTCTCAGTTTGTTAACCCCTCACATACGCAGTCTTTTCAATGTATTGATGCATTTAGTTGTCAATGGTGAATCATGATTCTTTTTGCTCAGAAACACAGAAGAAAATGGAAAGAAATGAGGTCTACCAATTCAAGGCCCCCCCATCCTCCAGCTATCCTTGTATCAACAATTCCTACTCAAGGTGATTCCTGTGGTTAAAAAATAACAAAACAAAACAATGTCCAACCCTATATCTGGTAATGATCTTAATCATGTGTATATGAACAAGAATCATCATAGTAATGAAATCTAATTTGATCTATATACTTGGATGCTACTCATGTCCACTTCATTGTCCATTTTTATTTTAGAATCTTAGAAAAATTCTAAACTCACAAGATTTGAGGAAAAGGGTCCTAAATGTTGATTACCCTACAAGGCAGGAAATGATAAACACTGTTAAATAATGCACTACACAGTGGTAAATAATCTCTTGGAACATGTGTTTGAAAACGCCTATAATTGCATGACAGAACTCAAAGTATCTTTGGGGAACCATATACCACCTGGCATCTTTTTAGTTTTGGGGATTAGAAAATTTCAGGTAAATTTGGATGTAGGCAGACAGGGATAAAGGGAAATCATTAGGAATTTTAATAGATATGCAATGGGGAAATGTGAGAATTTTTTACTCATGATTAGATCTATCATCCATTTCCTTGGATTCAGTGACAGGTGGTCACCTCCCGCTATCGTTAAACACAACACAATATGTGCACAGCATAATAATACTTTGTACTTCTGGAAGTCTTTTCTCCTTCGAAACTCAAAGTTCTTTATGAATTTTTAATTAACAAAGCCTCTCTTTCTACCTTTGAAGTAGGAAGATACCATCATCCCCAGTCTCAATGATTTACCCCTAGCTATACAGAGGAACATCAGCAGAACCAGAATTGGAATCAGGCAGACTGATTCCATTTCAAATTGAGACTTCTTCCTGTGCTCCTCTCAATAGAAAACACTCCACTGTGACATAGATTCATAGATTCCAAGGCCAGAAGGTACCATTATGATAATCTAGTCTGACCTCCTGGATAACACAAGCCATAGAACTCCCGCAAAATGATTCATAGAGCAGATTTTTTTAGAAAAAGAAACCAAACCCATACAATCTTGATTTTAAATTGTCAATGATGTCGAGTTTCTCCATCCCACTGCAAACAGGAGTTGAGTTCAGAGCTTCAAAAATATCTGAACTAACTGGTACAGGAGGTTGTCTCTTGTTTAGTTAAGATTCTATTGCAAACAAGTGCTAATTGCACTAATACATTTGAATAAAATGAAAACCTGGGAAAGAGCTGGGGGAAAGCAGTAGTTACTTTTCATAAAAGAGGGCTGTAATTCAAACCTTAGCTATTGCTCAATACGCTGGTATTGTGATCTTATTGCCCCATCTTCATATATTTCAAAACCAATGCACAAACCAGCATGATTCGGTTCAAGAGAGACACTAGACTGAAATAGTTTGTAGGCGGGGAATTGTAGAGCTGGAGACAATGGTAGGGAAAGGTTGCACTCTGCCTGCCTGCATTCAGCGTGGCTCACACCGGTGCTATTAGTCACTCATCTTCATGAGTGCTACAAAAATTAAACAGAAAAACAATGTAGTGAAATTACAGTCGTGATGCAATAGATAATAGCTGCCTGAAAAAATAAACCAGCCCTCAGAACTGAACTGAACAATAACAGAAATTGAAATCTGACCAGCATCTCCTTCTTTTGTAAAGTTGAGGCCAAAAAGATTGCTTTTCTCTTGGGTGGTTCCAGACAAACCCAGTGAGCCACACAGCTGTTGGCGTGGCTGTAAATCCTCATCTAAATATAATGAGGGAGTTTTTGAAGCAACAATGAAAGACTGGAAGAGCATTCAGTTTAATGACATTAACTCTCCCTATTATAGAAAGTCAAGGGAGTTCTCTTCATGTCCCTTTGCCATGTTAATAATTGGAGAGGATTGAATTTTGATCTTTCATGAAACGTGATTTAAATATATTTAGGAGTGATAAATTGCCTGTGGAGACAAAATGTAATGTTGGAGTCACGAATTGAGAAAAGGCTTGTAGGACAAGAACAAATTCTGTATCCCCAAAATTCACCTTCTCTGTTGCTAAGCTCAGTTCAGAACACAAACAGTCTTGGAAAGAAATCCACTGCATGAGTTTTACTGCAATACATGGAGAATATAGAGTAATGATCCAACTGTGTTAGAAACAGAGAAGATGGAAAAGCCTGATCTCCATCAGTGCCAGCCTCATAAATGTCATCATAAGAAATTGATCCTGAGGGATATTGAATGATCTCTGGTCAGTGCTTCAAAGGTGAAATCCCCCATGATCACTACTAAAATGCCCTGTGAGACACCTCCTTTTCAGCTCCTCAGTCAAGGTAGAATTTCAGTAAAGAGGTCAATCAAAGAAAACAGTATTTACTTCTCTGTGTCCCCTTTACTGTTTTCTATCCAGTTCCCTTGAAGCCCTATTCTGAGTCCTACTCTGGTTTTTTTGTTGTTGTTGTTGTTCCTCATCTGTCTGTTTATTCTGTCCACCTCCCACTGGGTGGGGTGTTGCAGTGTGCTCTAATAGATAGACCACTGGATTGGGAATCAGAAGACTTGGAGTCCATTCCTAGCTCAACCACTGACTGGCTAGGTGACCTCAGGAAGGTCATCTCACCCCTCTATGGCTCAGTGCCCCTATCTCTAAAATGGGGATAACAATGCTGACCTCCCTTGTAAAGTATTTAGAGATCTATGGATGAAAAGTACTATATAAAAGTTAGGTGGCATTGTTATTATTGACTCACACACAGACACAGACACAAGCAGACAACATAGAGCTGGGTCAATCCCCTGGAATCTCCTGAAACTTTGCGGGGCTGGGAGTGGATCAAATTACAATGGAATCAACTGGAACATTGCCACAGTCTGGTAAAAACGGGAAAAAAGACACAGGCCTGCTAAACCAGAATATCTGGTTACCACCAGCAATAAAGGTTCTGCAACAGAACTTGACTGACAAAGTTGCTGCCAGACTAGAAGTCAGTGCATGTTTCTTGTGCTGTGTTGATTCTGTAGGGAAAACAGCAGTGAAAACACATTTGTTTCGGTGAGGTGAGCAGACATGACTCAAAGACACAGGAAGCATGTACACTGAGTCTGAATGTACCATTTTTACATAGTCACTCCATTCCCACCACGCCCACTCTTTAGGCCATATAGAAAAATACCGTGTGTGTATATATATGATAGGAGGTAATGAGGTAATTATTACCAACAGTTGCTTTGTGAGCACTTCATGATACAGCTGTGTGCCCTTACATATGTTGTTGAGGGAGACTGTGGGGAAAATGACACCGGCATTATACAGTGGATGCTTCTGCCAACTATTTCTCCAGGGGGTGATGCTCCCTCTGCACTGCTTGCTATGGGAAGAAATGGTTTGTTAACGAATGATAGATGCTGCTTCTGTAAGGGTCATTTACAGTAGGTGATTACATTGCCACAAAGGGACCTTCTGCTGATGGATCAACAGATGCCAGCTACGAGCAGTTCATTGGTTAGCAACTACATCAGGGATTTTAGGCTGGGAGAGGTCAAGCCAGAAAATGGTCATTAGACATAATGGGAATGGGCTGTCCCCAGAGGCAAATACAGCTAAATGTAAACTGCTGCACATACAAATCGGTTGGGTTTCAGAATTGCAATTCGCTTCTACTTTTCTGTCATAGAAAATGGTGGTATCTCTAAGCTATGTTATGTACTTAATATCTTATGTAGTGGGGTTCCATTTTTTGCTTTCAATTTTTACTTGTTTTTGGTGCCTATTTTTGGTTTTATTAGTGACTTGTAACCTCCCAGAAAAATATGTTATATAGATTTATTTGACAGAATAAAAGTGAGCAGAAGCCAATCATTTCATTTAGCAGTGATATAAACACACATGTTAAAAGAAACCACAACATCACAAAAGCTTTTCAAAACAGTCCCAATTATTGTTTGCAAACTGTGTTCCCATATCGAGTATAACCACACACAACAAATCTGTTTATTCTGTACGAGGAAGCAATGAACCATGGGGAGAGTGAACACTAAGTAATACAAGGAAATATCTTCAGATGTATTCCATACTCTTGGTGCCACATGAGCAGCTCAAAGGGAACGTTAATGTGCCCACAACTGACCTTCTAAGAATTCTCCCGCCAGAGGGAAAATCTCAACTGACATAAAGCTGTTGGAGATGGTTCCTGTACCATCCACCCACATAGCGGTATACATGTTGGGGAAGAGAAGGATCATGATGGGATGGGGATGGATTGAGATGGAGTGGGGTAGATGTCCTCTCTCCATGGCAATTCTCAGGTAGTGTATGGTCACTTAGGGACTATAGTTACCTGTTGTAAGTTACAGCAGCACCTAACACAGCTGTGGAATAAGGATACTGTAACTAGCTCAGTGATAATCCCCAACCCTAGGGCTGGTTGAAGACATTACATGGAAACTGTTTTTTATGCAAAATTGAGTTGTAGACAAAACGAAACTTTTCATGAAGTGTCTACTTTCCATGGAAAGTTTCAATTTTTCATCAAAAAAATTAACAGCTGAAAACCAAAATATTGTGGTGGAAACCAAAGCCTTTTAGGTGAATTTCAGTCAAAAATGGAAACTTGCAATTTGGACATGTCAAAATGTTTTGTTTTAGGTCAGTTAGATCTTAACTTATGTCCTCCTGAGCTACCACAGTGCCGCATAAGAATTGTGTTTTGGGTGCCTCATGCTCTATTGATTGGGCTCCCTGGGTGGACTACATCTCCCAAGATGCAAGAAAGCCCTGGGACTCCCATGATACATTGCAATGAGTAAGCAAGAGTGGAGACTGTAGTGCATCATGGGAGATGCAGTCAAGCTAGGGCACTCAGCCCATAAAGGAAAATAGTGTCAGGAGGAACCCAAACTACCACTCCCACGAGGCATGATGGCAGTCCAGGCAGACAGAGTTTAACATCAAACTAACTTAAAACAAAATGTTTTTATTGGAAGATTTGTGTTTGTTTTTCTGAACAAAAATCTTTCATTTTTCAGTCAAAATATTTTAGTTTTTGATCAAAAGTGTTCAGTTTTTCAACAAAAAGTTAACATTTTCTGTCAAATTTCTCTTCCTCAACACCATTTTCTGACTAGCTCTACCTACCCCTTTGTCTTCTGTCTTGTTCCTTGGCCTAACTTAGAGCAGCCTTCCATCTGCTCAAAGTTATGATAGCTGCCAACTACAAGGGGCTCATAAGGCAGATGGGGATCAGTGGGATCAGGGAATTTCCAACCCTACCACCTCTCCCCCCAACATGACCCCATACACTGAGAACAGGAAGAAGGGGTGATGTAGGAGCCATGACACCATCTCTACAGAATCATAGGATCCCCCTATGCTTGGGTGATCCTCTCATTGCCAGTGTGGCTGACTTTAAGGCTACAGTCTGTGGTCCGTGCAGCACCAGAGGACCAGGGCCATTGCCTCTAATACAAAAGCACCTGTATGTTATAAAGTGAATGCAAAAACTAAAAGAAAGAGAAAGAGCCCAAAAAATGTACCACTCATAAAATACTCAAAAAATCAGGGATATAATATTCACTTTCAGAATAACTAAAGCCTTGCTGTGTGATCTGGGCTTTTGACAGGCAGCTGAGTGGGTGAGCTCCCAAGATGAATGCATTCAGCTGAGGACCAAGTGTCTGGGTGAACCTGCAGGGCTTTCCCACTTGCAAGATCTGCAAAGAGAATCTGATGGTTCCAGTGTGTATGACCTACACGAACTAAACCCCTGACAGCTGCCTTGTGAGCATACCAATGATGTGACTATACTAGGGCTCATTTCAATTTTTCCAATGATTTTTTTTCTGTAAAAACAAAATTAGGGGAAGTTATGGGTAAGAAACCATATGCTAGCCACGCCTGTGAACAATTCAGAGAAGTGTTTGGAATATTCTCCTAGACCCGTCCTCACCGGGGAAGAGGCAGAACAAATGTCTGTCAGAAGCATGCTCCAGAATTCAGGTTGAGTATCTGAAAGCATCTGAACAACAGTCCATGATGTGTAAAACACAACATATGAACAATTTGGGATTACAAACCTTTCAGCTTTCGCTTCAGCTTGTCGAATCATATTCATGTCAAATGCTGTGTGTCCTGCTGAGAAATTCATTCTGAGAAGAGATTTACAAAATAGAAATAAAATAAAGAAAATGAAAAATGTTGTAATGCTAGTTGTATATATCAAACAGAGGCAGCGTGAGCAATACAGGAGAAAAAAATTCCATTTGTCTACTTGAAACCATTTAAAACTCTATAGAAGGCTCTTTTCTTTACAGTTCATGGGGTAAGCAAAATAATTGTTTTTTTTTCCCCAAGCAAAGCAAATACCCTCAGCTGTTCAAATAAGCTTCCCTCTTTCACTGGCTCCCTCATCTCAGGGGCTTTGATAAACTGACATTATGGGCAATTATTTCAGACATTGGCACATGCAGTTCTGTACAGCTAAGTTTGGCTCATGAATGGGTTCATAGTATCTGCACATGTACATATCCATATAGGTGCCTAACTGGTCATGTGCATGCATAATTATCCCATAAATACCCAGTGGGTATTAATCTGCAAAACAGGGGCTCATGCAATTGTATGTGTGATTTGTATGCAGCTAGTTTTGAAAAAGTGGTCTATAAAGTGGGTGACGCAATCTATGAACAAAACCATTGAAGGGCAGAAATATGGGGCCAAATTCTCTGCTGGTGCAAATGGGTGTAACTTCACTGACTTCAATGTAGCTGTGACAATTTACACCAGCAGAAAATTGAGCTCACACTTAAGAACATGAAGCTGCAGACCCAGTACTGTATTTCCAAAGTTTATTTGTTCCATTATCGGAAAAGAATTGTGTTATCTCGGTTGAATGTCTACTGCAAAACATCATGATGTTTTTACCCTTCCTCTTCCCCTATCCTGATGGAAGGAACTGAATGGAGTTTCCTTATGGAGTTGGAAAACTTCCTTCTCTGTTTCAGAGTAGCAGCCGTGTTAGTCTGTATCCGCCACAAGTACTCCTGTTATTTTTCCTTCTCTATGTTATTCATTTAAATCGAGCCCAGAGAACGCCAGATAAAAGTTATCAACAAATGGCTGTTTATTGATATATGGGAAATATATTGATGGTCTCTGTACAATTGGTAGCAGGTCATAATGCAAACAAAACACAAAATACTATTGGCACCCTTCTTGGTAGTCCTGGCACATCGGCCAAGGATTGAATCGGACATACAGACATGTTTAAAGGAAATGGGCAAAGGCAGGTTATAGTACCTGTTGCTCCCATCAATGTAGGGAGCTTATTCCTTGCTGTTGGGACCACTATGCAGCCCTAGTATGCTTGATCCAATACCCTTCCCAAGCATTAAATTCATATGTAGGATTTTTAAATAACTGAAGGCCCTCTCTACTTTTATTCTAGGCAAAACAAAATCTTCATGTCTTAAACATAGTTTAATAAACTCTGTTACCCATGTGGCTTAATGAACACACTGAGCACTTTTCTGACATCCTCCCCCATGATTCTTCAAGGAGTCTGGGAATTAAACACAGCTAAGCTTTTCTGAAATGCTTTGGCATTCTGATACCAAGAGAGATTAAAAAGCCAGCATTTCTTAAGCAGAAGAATCCTATTTGCTTTGTATGTAATCAGTGGATCTAATTCTAAATCCCTCTAGTGCATCTTCTTTTTTTCCTATACTTTTTTTCAGAAGCTCTTTTCTCAGTGTGTCAGGTTGGCACTGGTGCTATTTTTTATTTTATGTTTTAGATGTGAACATCCCCCTACTACTATATTTTGTTTCAAATGAGCAGCCTATGATAGTTTCTGGACTTTACAGGTAACACAAAGAACTTAACAAATAGTTGATCAAAGTGTGAGGGGGTTGGAGGAGAGAGATGATGGAAAGAAGTTTTGCAATTCAAACCTGCCTTCCCTCTTTCTATTAGAAACATCCCATGTGGCTCATGCTACTCCAGCAAAATGGAACCAGCATATAGCAAGATATTCAGGCGATTAAGCAAAACTTTAAGTGAAAACATGAAACAGACTATGAGAAAGCTAAAATTCAGAGATCAAATCTTGATCTGAAGAGTACGTTTTCAGAAACTCAGCTATATACTGTAACATACATCTTAAAAAAAAAAAATCCATTACTGAAGAATCAAGCTGATGACTCAGGCCAAATATTGAGTGGCCTGTGTTGCTGCATAACATCCAAAATACATTAGATGCAAACTTACAGGGTACTGAGGTCAGGCATCAGAAAGCCTGCACTGTTGGCTTCTCTGATCAGGACTCTGTGAAGCAGAGCTCTGTAGTGATGCTCCACAATGGAATGAAGACAAGGGAGCCGGCACGTTGGTGGTGTGATGAGTACAAGGCTGGGTCTGCTATCTCCCATGTATCATGCAGTGAAGACTGTAACCTGGCTGCACCGTGATATTGAGGATGAGGACTCTATCCACACCCTGTGCACCTTTTGTTTGAATTTGATGGGCAATTTCTCTTTTTTCCTAGCAACTCTCACCGATGGAATTTTGCAAAACTTGATCCTGTTTTTGTTTTCCTTCCTATTCAGTGTATATTGTAGCCCTCTAGAGGAGATTGTGAGATATAATGAACTTCAGTATTAGCAATATGCTGGCAAATCCAACTTGATATTTTGTCTTGTACAGACATTGCCATCACCCAACTTTCCCCCAGCCTAGAAGAGACAAACAGCTGAGTGAAAAGCCTCTGGCTCAAACCTTACAAGACAGTTTAGGGGTGAGGTTGGTGTGAAAGGGAATCAACCTTACTGAGGTGGCTGGAGTTATGACCTCACCCTCTACTGATATTATCTGCCTCACAATGTAAAGATGAGGCACAGTCATAGAGTCCCGCTGGGTTAATCACTTCTCCTGGACAGAGAAAATTCTCAGAGACAGAAAGATTTCTTTCCAAATTGCATACTTTCCTTAAAATGTACATGGAATCTTAGGGTATGTCTACACTACGAGAGTAGTTCGATTTTAGTTAAATCGAATATGTGCAATCGATATTAGAAAGTCGAACGTGTGTGTCTACACTAAGGACAGTAATTCGACTTTGTCAGTCCACACTACCAGGGAAAGCGTCGACATTGGAAGCAGTGCACTGTGGGCAGCTATCCCACAGTTCCCGCAGTCCCCGCTGCCCAGTGGAATTCTGGGTCGAGCCCCCAATGGCTTCTGGGTAAAAAATTGTGGCGAGGGTGCTTTTGGGTAACTGTCGTCATCCGTCAGTCACTACCGCCCTGCCTCCCTCCCTGAAAGCGCCGGCGGGAAATCAGTTCGCGCACTTTTTGATCAGTGACAGCGCGGACGCCACAGCACTGCGATCATGGATCCCGCTGCGACCATCGCTGCAGTTGTGGCCGTTCTCAACGCCTCGCACCTTATCATACACCTTTCCCAGAGGCAGATGCAGAGAAATCAGGCGAGGAGGCTACGGCAGCGGAGTGAGGGCCTGAAGTCGGAGAGTAGCACAGAGCTGTCAGAAACCACGACACCCAGCGCCGAGGACATCACGTTTGCAATGGGGCATGTGGATTTTGTTGAACGGCGATTCTGGGCCCGGGAAACAAGCACGGACTGGTGGGACCGCATAGTGCTTCAGGTCTGGGATGAATCCCAGTGGCTGCGAAACTTTCGCATGCGGAAGGGGACTTTCCTGGAACTTTGTGAGTTGCTGTCCCCTGCCCTGAAGCGCAAGGACACCCGCATGCGAGCAGCCCTGACTGTCCAGAAGCGAGTGGCCATAGCCCTCTGGAAGCTTGCAACGCCGGACAGCTACCGGTCAGTCGCGAACCACTTTGGCGTGGGCAAATCTACCGTGGGGGTTGTTGTCATGCAAGTAGCCAAGGCAATCGTCAAGGTACTGCTGTCAAAGGTAGTGACCCTGGGAAACGCGCAGGCCATCATAGATGGCTTCGCTGCGATGGGATTCCCAAACTGCGGTGGGGCTATAGATGGGACTCACATCCCTATCCTGGGACCGGGCCACCAGGCCAGCCAGTACATCAATAGAAAGGGGTACTTTTCAATGGTGCTGCAAGCACTGGTGGACCATCGGGGACGGTTTACAAACATCTACGTCGGATGGCCGGGCAAGGTTCATGACGCTCGCGTGTTCAGGAACTCTGGTCTGTTTAGACGGCTGCAGGAAGGTATTTACTTCCCGGACCACAAGATAACTGTTGGGGATGTGGAGATGCCTACAGTGATCCTCGGGGACCCAGCCTACCCGCTAATGCCCTGGCTCATGAAGCCCTATACTGGCGCCCTGGACACAGAAAAAGAACTGTTCAACTACCGGCTGAGCAAGTGCAGAATGGTAGTGGAGTGTGCTTTTGGCCGTCTCAAGGGGAGATGGAGAAGCTTACTCACTCGCTGTGATCTCAGCGAAACCAATATCCCCATCGTTATTGCAGCTTGCTGTGTGCTCCACAATCTGTGTGAGAGCAAGGGGGAGACCTTTATGGCGGGGTGGGAGGTTGAGGCAAATAGCCTGGCTGCTGATTACGCCCAGCCAGACAGCCGGGCGATTAGAAGAGCCCAGCGGGACGCGCTGTGCATCCGGGAGGCTTTGAAAGCCAGTTTCAAGGCTGAGCAGGGTACCCATTGACTTTTAAGTTTGTGGACACAGAAGCTGAACTTGCCCCCGTTTCTTTACCCAGTTGCCGTCGACTATCCTCTCCAATTACATACCCCCTTCACCCCCTTCCCAAAAAATAAAATCTGTTCTGTTTTGTTCATGGACACCGTTGTCTTTATTACTGTTTTCACGGGAATGTTTTAAACCTGGGACGCAGACTGTGGCGGGGAGCGGGTTTAGGGTTGTGATGCAAATGATGCTTCTAAACTCCAGGAATGACAGGCTCCGCGATGGTGGACTGGTTGTTTCAACGGAGCCTGCCAGCCCTCCTGGCCGGGACTGCGTGTATGTGTCGGCTATGTGACTGTCTTGCAGGGGGAGGAGGGTTACAGATCCCCTGCTGCGCGGCTCTGTGATCCAGGGTAAGGACCGCTGCATAAGATCTGTAACTGCCCTCCCCCGCCACCAAGTCACAGAGCAACACCACCGCCCCCACCACACAGAACATGAAAACCACCTCCCAGACTGACCAGGATAACTAGTCACTGCACTGTATATGTGCCCTGCTGCTGCACCTGCCCCCTGCTAAAGGTGACTGTCCTGTCCAATGACCAAGGCCCTTCCCCCCCCTCCAGACAGACTCCCCTCCAAAAGAAGAGGATGGAAACAGAAATGAACAGAAACGTATTCTTTATTAACAACCGCACATGGAACGGGGGGGTGAAACTTGGACGGGGTCTTGTGTGAGGCGGGTAGGAAAGGACTTTTCAAATTTTGGGGAATGAGAGCCTTCTAGTGGTAGAGCAGTCCGCAGGGGTGGAGTGAAATTTTTCCCGGCCCCTTCCACCCCTCCGTGTTTGGACTTTGGGTGAGGGGGGTATGGGACTTGGTGGCGGGGCAGGGCAGTTACAGAGAGACTGCAGCGGGGCTCTCTCCTCCTGCCTCCGGTCCTGCAGAACATCCACAAGGCGGCGGAGCGTGTCCGTTTGCTCCCTCATTAGTCCAAGCAGCGTTTGAGTAGCCTGCCTGTCCTCCTGTCGCCACCTCTCCTCCCGTTCAATGTTTGCCCGGTGCATTTGGGACAAGTTCTCCCTCCACTGTGTCTGCTGGGCTGCCTGTGCTCGGGAGCATTCCATTAGTTCAGCAAACATGTCTTCCCGTGTCCTCTTCTTCCTCCTCCTAATGTGCGCTAGCCTCTGGGCAGATGTGGCTGTGGGAATTGGAAAAAGGGAGTGAATTCCTGAGACAGAGCAATGTATCTGTGAACAGAGAACATAGTCTTTCTCTGTGAACAAGACCATGCAGAGCACCTATCACACGCGCACTGAGGACAAGGTCGAATTTTCGGCCCTCGCCTACAGTGCCTGCGGTCTTGCTGTGGCGAGCTGAGGAGCAGGGCAGGACACCGGACTTTGTCTAGATGGCAAACATGGTAAGCCGTAGACTTGTGGCCGCTTAAAACTTTAAGAGTGGCACTGGCCTCCTTTCACATAGAAAGCAATGCGAGTCTCTGCTGGCAGCAATCCTGCAAGCATGAACTCTGGCCCTGTCCCAGCCCCTCGCGGCTGTAAACCGCGTGGCTGTAAACCGGCGGTTGCAGTTCTGTAAAGGGACGGGCAAGCAGTCCCAATACTAACTTTCCCCTACCTAATTCACAGCAGGGAGTCATGCCTGACATCACCCTCCTGAAGGTCTCCGAGAGCCAGAAGGAGAAGATGCTCCGGGACAGCCTGCAGAAACCGGGGCCATTTGCTGCACTGCTGTGCAAGGCCATGATCCCGGAGTACCTGCTGGCGTTGTGGCAGGGAAACGTGTCCTACCACGGGGGGCCTAATAAGCTGTCCCTGCCCAGGAACCTGCTGATGAGGCTTGAAAAACACCTGCAGGAGGTGTATGAGGAGTTCTCCCCGGAGGATGTCGCCTCGATCCCCGGTTACATTGACCAGTTCTTGGCTTAGGTGCCCTTGGAGGGACAAATGACTGCAGGGTTTTGGGCACTATAATCATGAAGCGGACATTGTGAGATTTTTTTAAAATGGTTCGGACTATATATTGAGGCGCCCAAAGACGGAGTAATCATGATACACTTTGCACTGATTCCCCTTTTGTTTGACTTTCCTGTTTACATGTTTTTAAGCACTTTACCCACTGTTAATATTTTCAATCTTCCTGTTTTGTTGCAAATAAATGTTTACATGTTTTAAAGCACTTTAGCTACTGTTAATATTTTAAATATGCCAGTTATGTTGTAAATAAATGTTTGGATATTTAAAACACTTACTGCTTGATCCTTCCCCTGAATCTGTGTCTGGGGTAACGGCTGGGGAGGGTTGGTAGGGGATCTCTGTCAGGGTGATGAAGAGCTCCTGGCTGTCGGGCAAATCAGCGTTGTAAGCGCTGTCTACTGCCTCGTCCTCCTCATCTCCTTCCTCCTCTTCCCCGTCCGCTGAGGAACCGGCCGCGGACAATATCCCATCCTCAGAGTCCACGGTCAGGGGTGGGGTAGTGGTGGCGGCCGCACCTAGGATGGAATGCAGTGCCTCGTAGAAACGGGATGTGTGAGGCTGGGATCCGGAGCGTCCGTTTGCCTCTTTGGTCTTCTGGTAGCCTTGTCTCAGCTCCTTGATTTTCACGCGGCACTGCGTTGCATCCCGGCTGTAGCCTCTCTCTGCCATGGCTTTAGAGATCTTCTCATAGATCTTTGCATTCCGTCTTTTGGAGCGCAGCTCGGAAAGCACGGACTCATCTCCCCACACAGCGATGAGATCCAAGACTTCCCGATCCGTCCATGCTGGGGCCCTCTTTCTATTGGATTGCACGGCCATCTCTGCTGGAGAGCTCTGCATCGTTGCCACTGCTGCCACTGCTGCTGAGCTCGCCACGGTGTCCAAACAGAAACTGCGCTTCAAACTGCCCAGACAGGAAAAGGAATTCAAATTTTCCCGGGGTGTGGCTGGTCAGAGCATCCGAGCTCGGACTGCTGTCCAGAGCGTCAACAGAGTGGTGCACTGTGGGATAGCTCCCGGAGCTATTACCGTCGATTTCCATCCACACCTAGCCTAATTCGATATGGCCATTTCGAATTTAGCGCTACTCCTCTCGTTGTGGAGGATTACAGAAATCGATTTAAGGAGGGCTCTATGTCGAACTAAATGGCTTCGTGGTGTGGACGGGTGCAGGGTTAATTCGATATAACGGCGCTAAATTCGACATAAAAGCCTAGTGTAGACCAGGCCTTAGTTTCCTTATTCAAGGTAAACATTGTTTTCTTCTATTCTTAAACACTTTGGGCTAGATTGCAGTTGTCCCTTCAAGGGTACACCAGAGGTGAAGATATATAAGGAGTCTTCCCTCTCACTTGTGCCCCTTGGGACAGCCATGTGCACAGTACAGAGATATTGGCTCAATTATGCCTCTCATACAGAAACTTCTAATCATAAAGAAAAGGGGCTTTGCTATCCAGTTGTCACCTCTTGTGTCTGGACAAATGCTGTAAGGCCTTCACTGCTCTGTCCAGTGCAATTCAGATGAAGATGGTAATTGTGCCAGACTTGCTTTGCTGTCCTGACTCTGCTCTGCAACAGTCTCACTGGTCAATGGCTAATGATCATGTCTGACTGATTCCCCAATATATTTCCTCTACGTTCTCTGTCAGTGGAAGAGGTTTCTGGCCATGAATGGATTCTTGAGGCTCTTCTCTAAGTTATAGGGTTGCTTCTATTATCCCCATTTTCAGTGCTAACTCCTGATCTACTCTGTTAACTTGAATTATAAGAAACGATGAGAAAGAAAACATCTCTTTCCTGTGATTGGAAGAAAGGTTACTTTATTTTTTTTACAAAGGGTATAATATACAGACTTTTACCTTAGCAAGTGTTTCACATGATTTAAAGTGTCACAGAATTCCAGTTGGAAATCTGTGTCAGTAGCCCTGCAAACATCCTGCAACAATCTCTCGGTCAATAGTTTAAAAGATATCCAGTGAAAATTAATGTTCAGAGGCATTAGGCTTCAGTCTGCATTACATTCTATCCCATGTACTTCTATGCAACATAAACCTTTTCTTTCTCTGTTTTCTGCTCCCTCTTTCTTCAAACTGGTTCTGTCTCCCCAGAGTCAAACTCTGGCCTAACAGTTTTAGAACAATCAGTCAGAATTCCTTGGAAAACAAACAGTTGGGGAAATGCTCAGACCTTATGTTTTTGAATGCACAAAGGTGACTTTTGCTGCCTTAGACAGTGATGTCTTCCAAAATGTAAAATCACTCACACGGTAACCAGTTATTAAATATTTTGCTGCCTTGTATGATACCTATTTGTACCTTTATGATAGAGCCAACCAGAGTGTTGTATAAAAACAAAGATACCTACAGTCATATAAGATCTCCTATGAACATGGGGCTATACAGTGTTTTAATGAACTAACCTGGAAAAGAGATAAAATGTATGCCAGGATCCATTTGCAGAAGAGAAAACTGGGCAGATATACTAGCTCCTTAACAAGTACCACAAAGTGTGCGTGGAGGAGGTGGGGTAGAAAATTACAGCAAATATCCTGAGAAATTGATCTCCAGAAAATAGGATCCCAACTCTTTTATTTATTGAGCAATTGTTATTTTTTTTTTTAAATGAGCATTGTACGTTACTTGCCAACAGAAGCTTGTCTATTGATGGAGAATATGAGTAGGATGAGGACAAGATGTGTAACCCCTCTCCAGCAGGCTATTGATACTGTGGATGGGCGCTGGGGAAATTGACTTTCAGCTTCAGTGATTTTAGCCGAGGCTGCAGAAACTCCTCCAACATCGAAGAAAAAACGAGAGCTTTTTTTTTTTTTTTTTGCCTACAGTATCCTATCTATCCATTTTAAGAACACATGAATCATTAATGTGATCAACCATTTCTGAAGGAAAGGCTTTGCGAGCATAATTATTTTAAGCTCTTGCCTCTGTTAAACTAAAAAAGAAAAGAAGAGAAAAAACACTGAAAGTGTGTGTGTGTGTGTATGAGAGAGAGAGAGAGAGAGAGGAGATTTATCTAAAACAGACTCACTCTCTCTTATTTTTGCAGAAAGGAATTTCAGCTGCTTTGTGGCTGCACAGAAGAGGTAACATTCTTTTAAAAAAATCCAAACCCCACCACTCTCTCCCTCGCCGCCCCCTCCCCCTTCCTTGCTTTTCATTTAATCTGACCAGACTAGATTGGGTCATGAAAGTATTTGAGAGAGAGGATCCAAAAATCACCAGTGTTGAACGACCCCATGACATATTAGTACTTAGCAGAGTTCTCCCCTAGTTCTCTTATCAACATTGGCATGCCGGGTGTCCCTTTGTTCTGATTGCTCTGTGGATTATGCTTTATAAATTATGACAGGCACCCAATAGAAAACCAGTCAGCCAGGAAGGGCATCACCCCTTTTGGCTACAATTTCAGATCACTTTGGCAGGTTTATTATCATTTAAATCTAATCCCACATAAGGAAGAAAACTTTGTTTTGTATTTTTTTCCTTCTTGCTGGAGACACTTCAAATTTATGCTTGATGTGCTAATCAAAATGGGTTATTAAGGCCTCCAGATGAGCACCGGATCCTATGGAGGGTACCAATCTTGAATAACTGTAACATCACATGCCTGATTCTGTGGCTTAGCATCATTAAAAGAAAAAGGGGGGTTGAGGGGGAAATAAGATGACAGGGAATGACGAGGACTGATCTGCTTGTATCTCTGTTGGTTGAACACCTGGACAGTAGCCACAGGGACACAGTTCAAACTATAGCTTTATTCCTTTCTCACCATAAGCAATCTGGCAGGCACAAACTGATTGCAGATGAAACCAGTTAGAGCTGACCCTTGGCTCACAGTTCCTAAGTTCCAGAGGGTTTTTTTTTCTCTCTCTCTCTCTTTCCCTGACAGGGTGAAGCGATTAGAAGAATTGGGAGGAATTTAAATATCAGAGCTGCCATGTGTTTGTCTCCCAGTCAAGGAGCAGATAACATGAAGTTCTTTGAAGCAGCCGAAAGGGCGGGGGAGAGGGGGGAGAGGGGGGAAGGTGGGAGAAGGCCTAAACCTGGGAAATTCTCAGTCATGAACCTTATCAGCATGTGCCAGGTTTCAAGGCTGAGACATCAGGAGGAGGAATGCTATTATTACATGCAGAAAAATTATCTCATGCAACTTGAGTAACTGCTTCTTTTATCTTCCAAGGCTGAGGCTTTTGGGGCCATGTTTAATATCCTTAAACTGCTCATCCATTGTTATTATGACATTTCTTTATCTCCAAAGAGAGTTTAAAGGCTCATTAGTAAGTTCCTTGGTCTTCCATTCACACAATGGCAGATGCTGGCCTGTTTTTCTTCTTGTAAATATTCAACATGTGATTCCCCCTCCTCCCATACTTCTCCCCACTTTCTTGTTCAAAGGTGAGTTTGGGAAGAGCTGAGGGGCTTGAAAGGGCTTTGGCTCCTCAAAATTTCACTGTGGTCTGAAGCACCATCAACATGCATGATAGTGCTCCCGAATGGGGATTTTATGCTTTGGGAACACCTGTAAAGGGTGTCACCTAAGGAATATTAAGGGCATCTATTAAACCTCCTTGGTGGCAACAAATTAAATCAGACATGCTAAGTGACATTGACTACAATTAGAGGAGACATTTACATGAAGGGGCATAGAGAAGTTTCTAAAACAAACAGAAGTTGATAGGTTTTGTTGTCAAAGCACAATCATTCATGCAACCATTTAAGTGTTCTAATATGCAGCATACCTAGGGTGGGAACTAAACTCCAATGCTGAATAACCATTCACTTATGCTACTATTATTTATGTGGCAGTAGTGGCTAGGAGCTCCTGTCATGGACCAGAACACTAGCTAGGTTCTGTTCAAACACACAATAAAAAAGATAGTCCCTTCACCACGGAACTGATGTATGCGTGGATACTCGCTCTAATACCATTGTAATACACTGAATGCCATCCAAACACCCCCTTGTGGCCAAGAGTGACTCTGCTGTGCCCTGCCCCTGTTTTCCCCTTCCACAGGGCTCCTTAGACAAAATGCTGCACAGTCTTGCTCATCCAATCACAGCCTTCTTGGGATCTGGTTTCTTTATGAACATTAAGTTCCAAAAAGCAAACACAAAAACAATTTTTCCACACTGCATTAAGCTGGGCCCAACTCATACTCCCTGAAGTACTGTCTGTTCCTCTTGTCTGAGCAGCCAGAGAAGACACAAGGCCCAGCCTGCCTTTTTTACCTTCTCCGAAAGGAAACACAAAACTTTCTACTCAGCCCCAATTCCCTTCCTTAGGGACCACTACAAGAGACCCTATCTCCCTGCAGCTTCACTCTGCAGTTCCCCTTTTAGCTCTGTCATTCCTGAAATTCCCTCTGACCCTTTATAGCCCACATGTAGTTCTGTCCTCTTAATAGGCTCAACTGGGATACCCTGCTGTGACACAGGGGAGCTGGACCTATTTCAATCACAGTATTCCAGCCAACCTGTGACAGAAATCTTATATCATACACTTCTATAGAATGTATCATTGCAAAGGATCCCCAAAACATATTACAAACTATGAGTGAAATCTTGGCGTCATTAAAATCAATGGGAGTTTTGCTATTTCTTTCTGTGAAGGTAGGATTTCAAAATATGTCAAATCCTGCTCAATTTATACACAAGAAAAATCCCATTGAATTCAATGGGTCTATAAGTATGAGTATGGCAAGCAGGATTGGGCCTAATATATATAATGCACATATTACTTCAGCTGCCACTGAACTGCAGCAACCTCTGTAGTGAAAGGTAGCAGTTCTTAAATAGTGCACAGCAACACTATAAATAAAATAGGGATCATTCAATAGGTAGGTGCAAAGTACTTCAAAAGAAGGAAAAATCAAATGCACAACTACAAAATGAGGAATAACTGGCTTGGTGGTAGTATTGTTGAAAAGGTTCTGGGGGTGATACTGGATCACAAACTGAATATGAGTCAAAATATGATGCAATTGAGAAAAAGGATAATATCATTCTGGGGTGTATTAACTGGAGTGTTGAATGTAAGACATGGGAGCTAATTGTCTTTTTTCTACTAGGCTCTGGGGAGGCCTCAGCTGGAGTACTGTGTTCCATTTTGGGCACCACACTTTAGGAAAGATAGGAACAAATTGGAGAGGGTCCGCAGGAGGCCAACAAAAATGATAAAATATTTACAAAACTGGGCATGTTTAATATTGAAAAACAAAGAGCTGTTATAAAGAGGATGGTGGTAAATTGTTCTCCATATCCACTGAAGGTAGGACAAGAAGTAATGGGCTTAATCTGCAGCAAGGGAGATTTAGGTTAGATGTTAGGGGCGTAGTTAAACCCTAGAATACGCTTCCAAGAGAATTTGAGGAATCCCCGTCATTGGAGGTTTTTAAGAACAGGTTGGACAAACATCTGTCAGGGATGGTCGAGGTTTATTTGGTCCTGCCTCAGCATAGGGGGCTGCACTTGATGACTTCTCATGGTGACTTTCAGCCCTACATTTCTGTTTCTATGATTGAATCTAAGAAAAATACAACACTAACAAGTATTTGCAAATATATTTGCCAGTAAATCCAGCCAATTCGGGTGTGCAGGGTGGCAAGATGTTTTAGTTTCCTAAGTAAAGATTTTTAAAAGCAAGATATAGGTGTGAATTAGTGGAACAAACTGAGCCTATGTATGGATGTAGGATGAGAAAGATCCATCCAAAAGGCCAAATGAGACCAAATAACTAAACTCCAAACTCGTGCAGCTATGAGTCTCTATATTTGTAGAACTCCAGCACGTTCCTTCATTGTAGTAAAATCTACTCTGTGTTTGCTGAGAGCAAATCCTCCATCCCTCACAGTGGCATACTTAGCAAAGACTCACTCTCTGTTTTCTCCTTCCTTTGTCATGCAGCGTCTGTTTCTGCCAGGGATTGGGAACCCACAATCTTCATTGACCCTGGATGAAGTCCAGAGATTGTACCAAGAAAAATATTCACAAAAGAACTCAACACTTCCACTTGTGACTCATACTTAGGGAACACTACTGCTCATTAAAAAATAAATGGCCATTTCCATTCAATCTACCTGTACAATTATTTTATCAGATTAGCAGTTTATCACTGTGTTGTATTATTTCCTTTTCCTGCAATCTAACCAAAGCCATTGCACTTTCTCTGCCTTTGCAACAAGAGTAAATACCAGTGCTCCATGGTGGGTGATAACGTACAATATTCAGTACACATCCGTTGATACAGTATGCTACATTCACTGCTTTATACAAAGTTACTAAAACTTTCTCACCATTTCTCAGACTCAGTTTTGACTCTGTAAACTGGAGAACGGGATGGCAATTGGGAAGGGAATATCTAAATCTGATCCTTCTGTTCTTCCTAATTTGGACTGACATTGCTCTACTGGAGCCAGAAGGAGCCCACTGCTAGTCCGTTGGAAAAGACGCAATGCAAACAGAATTCAAAGGAAAACATCATCAGCTTTTATTAAACTGAGTCCTATTCAGCGATAGCTTATACAAAAGTTAAGATGATCTCATCCATTTCAGAAATACCTCAAATTTAGTATCTCTCCTGACATTTCTGCTCCTGGTCTCAGCCAAAAACTATAGCAGAACTGAATAAATAAAGTGATTTGTAATTTATTCAGGGAACATAACATTCTTTTCTCATCATGGAATATGTACAAGCAGATTTCAATTTCATGAGTTTTATTATTATTATTATTGGGATTTTTTGTGCTGAATTTTCAGGTTTCTTAATCTATGGATTGATTACACTGGTCTACAATTTTTGAGAAGTCGTCTGCTTCAGA
>NW_020664447.1:67397939-67412853 GCF_002925995.2 Terrapene triunguis
GACTACATTTATTTCAGAAGCATTTTGGCTGTAGAGCAGTGTTATGAATGTCTGAAATTCAATCTCTGCTGGTTAAACTTGAGGAATTAGATAATCCACATGGCATTTTTTTCAGTCGCTCAATTATATAATAGTGCAAGTATTTCCAAAGTGACTATTTGTTGTTTGAATGCAAAATTTGGTTTCCATAAATATTCATATGTGCACCATTGGAATTCATTTTCTTCATCATTAAAAGCAAGTAAAACTTGATCTCATGAAAGGCTATGGAAAGTAAATAGAAAAGGAGAGGGAGCATAACAAAAGTGAATATAATTTAAAAATTTGTGTGAGCAATTCCTGGAAAAAATCTAATTTTGAATTTGTGAACATCAGTAGCTATATCAGAAGTGCTCTGATCCTCATTCAGTTAAGGGACAGAAACAATACCATGTGACTTATCTGACCAATCACAACCAAACAATCCCTGTAGAATAGCAAATATCATATCTACAGGATGGAATCAGTCCACAGAGGTAAAAAAATGCAAAATATTTTCCTGACTATTTTCAAATAAAGAATAAATTTGAGGAGATCCCAATATATCTGAGGCTATTAGATTAGCAGAAAAAGAAGCTTGGCTGTTGCAAATTATGGACCAGATTTTGACTTCCTTACTCACATTTTGTAATACCTCACTTGTTGTGCCATCCCTTACTATGTTAGCAGCCCCTTTGATTTCATTAGGATAGCTCAACAAGTTGATATTACAAAATGTAAGTAAGGATGTCAGAATCTGGTCCATAATTTGCAACAGCCAAGGAATTTAGCCCTAGCTGATCAACCTTAATTGCAATTAATAAGTAATTTCACACAGCCAATTCTTTATTTGTGTGTGAGAGAGTGTGCATATACACATACATACACATATACACCCCATAAATCGTGCAGTAGCAATTTTTTAAAACATGGAGCTTGATAAGTTTATAAATGGGGTTATATGACGGCATTGCTTACGATAACAGGGGATTAGATTCAATGTCTAGCATCTCCCCATGAAAACATTGAGATCAATAGAAGCTGCTGGATGCCAAGCACTTTTGAAATTGGGCTACTTTATTTCAGTAGCCAGATGGGAGCTGAGCTCATTAGAAAATCTGATCCCAATTGTGGGTGCTGATCACTTTTGAAAATCTGGCCCACAATGTTAGCAGCCCCTAACTAATGTCTGTAACTGATCTAGGACAACTATGCGCTATTGCTCTGGCATGCAAAGTTGATCTAATTTCCTCTCAACTTTGCCATTTCCTGTCCTGCCCCATCTCTTTTCTCCCAGTTGTCACATTGACAAGTCAATTCCATGGAATGTTAAAATCTGGAAATGTAATTGATGCAAATGGTTTCAATGTGAGACCATTGTATCCTCTGAGTGCCGCAGTATCTGTAAAGCAGTCTTCTTCTCCTCCTGCTCTGCTCCCTCCAGGGTGCTGGACTATCCAACACCAATTTTGTCAATGTCATATTTTATTTTTGCTGCAATGGGAGGGGTGGAATTATCTCAGCGTTAACATAATTTGCACATTATTATTGTACTATTGCTATAGCAAAAGCATTGTGAAACCACAGGATTTCCATCACAAGGCATTTAGCAATGCATACCATCATAAAGTAATAATGTCTTCTGGCAATTCGCAATTCCAGCAATTCATAGGGTGATGATTTCAGTGTGGCATACAACGATGCCCTCTTAGAGTGAAATCATTGTTTTCAGAGAAGACCTTCATCCTAAACCCACTCTAAGCACAACTGCATTCAGCACACTGCAGTACATTGAATCAATTGGGAATGCTCATTTTTTACTTCATTAGACACAGATTTATTCTATCCAGGGTCACTATGGGAAAATCCTTCTCCTGCCTTTAACTGTGGGCCTTGGATGCAGTAGTATTTGGGCAAGATGGTGGGATCTTGCTCGTGGACTGGGCTCTGTACGCATCCCTGTGCCCCAGGTAGACGGCAGTTTTAGGGATAGAGCAGGTGGAACAAGTTGAGTAAATATGCTGATGTACTGGCCATTCGTGCCGAGGACGGGGAGAGCAGCATATATGGGTTACTGCAGTCCTGAGGTTGTACTGCCACTCCATAGCTCCAGGGGATGAAAGAAATCCTCCCGCACCCTGACCCACTTCAGATCAGCCCATTGCATAGGAATGAGTCTGCACTGCAGTGGTGTGATGCACTGTAGTTTAAACATTGTTAAGAAGGTAAGAAAACTCTGCCACTCTACTACATCTGGCAGTGAAAACCCAAAGATTACATTATGTATAAATGTGTGATCACTAATAAAGACTGAAGCTGTATGGTAACATTATGAAACTGATTTATAAACTAATCAAACTGGTATTAAAAATAAAATTCAAGCTAATTTCAATTAGTTTAATTTCTATGCTAGATTTCTGGAAACATTTTCTGCATTATATGATCACAGTCATATAATCCTCCTCAACCAGCCAGCACCAGATTGACACTTAATTTACTCCTCAAATATGTTGAACATAAACTCTATTTTAAATTAAAATTATAAAACCTAATAGCCCTTGGGAGCTGGCCAACCCGATCTAGCTAAAGTCTCTTATGACGTATAGTGGCTAGTTATTAAAGTAATATGCTAAAATAAGAGTCATATAGAAGACTGTGTAAATTTGTACTTGGGCAACAATGTTACATTGAATAATTATCAATGAAAGCAGAAAACTCCAGCAATGTCATCTCCATACTACTCTAATTTACATATGTAAATTTCCCTAGGTAACATTCTATTCAGCTACAAAATTCTCTATAATAATAACATGTCAAACAGGTCTTATAAATATAGATAAATGTTCAAGCTCATTATCTCGTGTAATATTAACATGGGGGACAGAAGAAACCTTTTTCATAAAACAGAAGGCTCAACATTGATTCATTTTAAGTTATTTTAAATATTTTAAATTTCGTAATGGTTTGCTATTCTGACATTAGTTTTGAACAGTTTTGTGGGGGGAAGCTAGCTTGAGAGATTTGGTGCTATGTTTTTTTTTTAAAGAGCTTGTGGTATTTGCCTCTACTTCTCCCTATGGTTAACTATTATTATTTATTATTGTAGAGCCCAAAGCATGCGAAGCACTTTGTAGAACAACAAATAAAAGAGAACCACTTGCCCCTGGGAACTGTTCCCTGTTGCCTGTACTTCAATTTCTGTATCATATAGAATTGAATGGCATTTAAGTAAGGAGAGAAAATGTGAAGCATACTGCATGTTTTCTGATGTTATACTTTTTAAATAGTTAATCAAAAGGTTGAAATATAACTCAGATGAAGAACAGTCCATCATATAAAATGTACAAGGTTCTTTTTGATAACCATACTGTCTGACTCAGTCTTTTACATATAAACCATTTTTCTTCTCACCTGGACAAATGCTGAGCTCCTTGCTCAGTTTTAATGATGGCTTTACTCATGACATCAATGGGAGCTCAAAATTTGGCTGCTTGAGAATAAGAGGCAGGATTTTTTTTTCTTTTTTTTCTCCCCTGCAGATGAGATCTGCTTGGCAAAGCGGAGAAGTGGATTTGTTGCTGAGATGGTTACAGCCTGCTGATTGTCTGCCTGGGTCCACCCTAGTTCATACCCCATTTGTCAGCTGATGATAGCTAGAGTAGGCAGGACTCTGGTCATGTCCCCTCCCAGTGTCCTTTCATCCCCCCTGCCCAGCTATGGATATGTGGGTAATTTCTGCGCCTATGTAACACCTGAGTTTCTTAAAGCAAGGCTGAGAATCTGGCCCACACTGTACAATATGGGATGGGAGTGTATTTAGAGGTTTGAGCAGAGGACTGACATCAGGAGACCTGGGTTCTATTACCAGTTCAATTACTCTGTGACAAATCACTTAATAACTCTTGGCCTGAGTTTCTCCTGTGAAGTGGGGATTGTGATGCCTACCCAACTTTGAAGTGCTTAAATGAAAGGTGCAAAGTATTAATATTGTTGTAGCATTGCTTTGCAAAGACTGACTGGTGTAGGGGGGAAATAAAACCCTAGTGTGAGGGATATCTTAGTTTTCATTCTTATTTTACTGGGACCCAGATGGCAGTCCAAAGCCATTTGACTTTTGAACTCCAAACTTCAAGTGTTATTAGGAACTCTTTGACCTCCAATTAGAGCTCTAGTCCTGAATCTTTGCTTTGTTGAAAAGAAAGAATAAATCCTTAGTTCTAACGGCAGTTCAGCTGCATTTGTCATGATAATAATATGAAACAAGGAAGGGAGAAAGAAAAATAGCTAAAAAAAAGGCAAACAAAGCTCACACATCTGGCCTGGTGAAGGATGTCTGCTCTGCTGAACTACTAGTTGGGAAATGTAGAACCAATCTGGAATCCCAGAGCTCAAGAGGACAGAGGTGTGAAGTATTGCAAAAAGAGCTTACTTCATCTCAGATGATATGGGGGTTGTCTCCATTCTCATCAGCATTGCTACTTTGTGGGAGAGTAGGTGAGCAGTAAAGTGGGAGTTATTCACACATCCTCCCTGTTTTTAAGATAGCCTGCTGACACCACACACACACACACAAACCCACCAGCAGTGTGAAAAGTCAGACATAACAGTGTTATTAAACTGTGCTGGGATCTCAGGTACAGTACATGGCTTAGTTCATACTGTAGGTGTAAGAGAGAGGTATGGGAGCTAGAAACTTCTGACTTCTCAGCACATCCTGATTTTGACTCCATCTGTCACATACAGCATATCATTTAAGCTCTTTGACTCATTTCCCCATGGGTAAAATGAGATTAATACCGGGGTGATGTAAGGAGATGTTTTTTTGCTAGTGTTTGTATAAGGTTTTGAAGATGAAAAGTACCGCATAGGCCTCAGCCTCTGCCTCTGAGTATAATTATTGTGAGCTCAGTATGCCTATTAACAAATGTTATTAATAACAGACCTCTAAAAATGCACACAGTTCACCTAAATTAAAATTACTGTTTGGAAGGCTCAAAAGTTCAGGATCACTGTGGAAAATCACTCAAAAGCTTGTATGTTGTTCTGTATCATGTCAAACTACTTGAGTTTCTTCAATCTGTCAGATTGGCTTTGATTTAAAAAAAAAAAAAAAACAAGGACAGGTTTTCTCTTGAGATTCCAAGAACCTTCTGCCTCTGGCTGGGCAGCAAATGTGGGAAGAACCTTTCTCTCTGGATTTTCACAATTATTTCTAATTGTTTCTCTAAACTGAGAACTGCTGAGATAGTGAGAGTGAAAAATAATGAAATTAAACTTAATCAACCTGCTTTGGACTGTAGAAAGATCTTATCTTGCTTTTGGTTCAAGTTTTGGTGCCTAATCAAGGGTTTATTTCCCTTCAAACTACCATGTTATATTAATACCTAATCTATCAATGTAGATAAAGGTCCTAAAATATGCATTATTTAAGAGGTCTAGATACTAGAGGGCAGCAGAAACTGCAGCATTCCAGGACTTCCTGAATAAAGTGAGGATGGCAGGTTTTTGTCAGGCCAATATATACATTGAAAAGTAGTTGCAGTTCCTCCCGGGACTCCAATAATGTCTCTGTATTTGCATTACGATAGTTAAGAGTCTGTCTGTCATTGTTTCCATTATAAAACCCTGCTGAATTTCTAGGGGGGAAATAACTTGGTCATAAAAGTTCACATGGTGCTGAAATGTGGAACACTCCCAGGGGCAGATTCTAGGTTGATGCGGTTAATGCGTTTAACTGAACTCACTTAACGTAAGACTGGCCAAACACATTTGGAAGATATAACTTGTGCAAAACATGGCCCATTAAAATCAACCTATTATATGGATTTGCTACATACCTCCTTCCTCTTCCCCCTTCCTCATCAGCCCTTCCCTCATATACACCTTCCTTCCTGTGACCATAAGTAAGCCCCTGGATCTTTTGCTACTTCTAGCTAACCTCCTCCTAGTTCTTCTTCCCTCTTTAGGACCCCACTCCCTCTCCATGACCTTCCTAGGAGACCATTCTACCTCTGATGATTCCATTGTAGTGCCTGCCAGTGTATGTGCTAGGCCCGAGGTTGTGCTTCATGTAAATCTAATGGACTGTAGTCTCTAATCTGGGAAACACGAGCATGTGTGAGGTATGACTGAAACAGAATCCCTACCCAATCAGATACATGTAAAAGCCTCAAAAATACAGGGAACTTGGAGGTATTGCAGAAAGGCAGAGACCCTATTAGAGGTTTTGGGAAGGGAGGGGGATTATCTATCTTTCTGCATTTCTAAAGCATCTGTTACAAAAGTATCCAGATTTTGGCTGGTTGAAGGTGATGGAGGGAGCCAGAAAACAATTGGCAGGGCTATAGAGAAGAAAAGAGCATTGTTGGAGGATACGGATGAATGTGTGGGTAAATGTAAAAGGATCTAGTTCGTTTGCGAATTCAGAGGAGGAAAAAATGAGAGGCAAAAGATAGTGGGATCAGAAAGTACTGAAAAGGATTCCATGGCTTAGTTTAAAGAGGATATTGAGCTTTAAAAATCATCGGCTGTTTGTGTGAAATACACACCTCCACAAGGGAGAAAATTAAAAAATTAGAGATGCAAAGATTTATCAGATCTTCTTGTCCATCCCACTAGTTAGTGCTGGACTGATCATTCTCCAGGGCTTTGTTTAATCTAGTTTGATATTACTCAAGAGATGAGGCTTCTGCCATTTTCAGAGCCCAGAAAATCTTGTTATTGGGAAATGGTGCCTAATATTCAGCCTAAATTTTCTTTTGCTCATATACATCCTGTTATGCCTACCTATACCTCGTCTGACCACCCAAAACCATTCCTGTACCTTCTCAGTGTCCATATTTCAAACACTGAAGATGGTTATCTCTCTGTTTAGGCTCCAAGGCACATTGTGGCTCCAAGGCACAGCCCTCTACTGCGGATCTTACAGATGGGCCACATTGCAGTGGAACAGAGCCCCACATGCAATTCCTCATGGGGTTCCTGCCAGAGCTGGCTCCAGCTTTTTTGCCACCCCAAGCAGTGAAGCAAAAAAAAAAAAAAAAAAGGGTGCGATCGCTTCATTCTTCGACGGCAATTCGGTGGCGGGTCCTTCGCTCCAAGAGGGACAGAGGGACCCGCCGCCGAATTGCCGCCGAAGACCCGGATGTGCCGCCCCTTTCCATTGGCCGCCCCAAGCACCTGCTTCCTTTGCTGGTGACTGGAGCTGGCCCTGGTTCCTGGGGAACAGCAGTAGCTTCACCATCATGTACGTAAAGAGATAGGATGTGTGTACACAATCAACCCATCTGGCCAGTGGTGATTAAGATGATAGTGCCCCTTCTTTCCTGCTCCTCTTCCTTGCCCCCTTTGATGAGGCTAGTACCACCAGTACTGGCATGGGACAGTTTCTCTGTGCCTCAACCACATGCTGGGTAGCTCTTCTGTTTGAAAGCTCCTTGTGCCCGCTCCCTCTCTTTCACACCTGTGTAGGGCCAGCTGTGTTCTGCTTATTGGTTACCATTTAGCTAAGCTATCCACACTGACTTTAATTATTTTCACTATTCCTTATAGGCAGCAATAGGAACCTCAAAACATTTAGAGAGTGGGTTAATTTGGAGAAGCTTATCCAATTATCTGAAACTTCTGCAGACTAATCCCACCAAAATGAATGACCCCATAATTCCCTACACAACCCCACTTTCAGGTTCCCTGACACACGGTCACCTCTGTTCTCCCAAGATAAACAGGTAGAAAGAATGTGGGTGTAGAACAGAAAGAGGGTGAAGGTGGAGATTTAGCTTTGAGGTAGGGATGATTCATATTCTTTCAGTCCTCATTTCCTCGTTCATTGCATATCAGTCTCCCCAGCTCCTTAATCGTTTTAGTCAATCTCCTCTGAATTCCTTCTAATTGGCCACCAGTGTGTAAGCCTCATGCTTTATTTGCCTTCATTCATTCACCTTGCTAAGCCCAGGTCTTGCAGAACATCAGCTGTGTACCATCACACACTGCTTACATGTCCCTGTAATGCTCAGGTGGAGTGCAAAGAGAAGTAAAGCTTGAGTGGAATCACTAACTCTGAATTCCCTGGCTTCTGCTGGGTGTAAGTCAGTCCCCTAATGTAGCTCTTGGTGTGTTCATATGATATATTCCAGCTATTACATTTTAACATGCATAGCAGGATTTTTATGAGAGAGGGTTACTGCACAAGGTCTGAGGCATTTTAAGACACCTGCTTTGGCAATTCAAGAAATATTCCCTAGAAAGCACTGAAGTACAGTCATGATAAGCTAGTGAAAAACATGTTGCTTTCCTTCCTGATCTCCCTCTGCTAAGTAAGAGGTTTCACAGAGTATTGTACTTGCATGAGAACTGGAGATCCTCCTGTTACTGAGATAGTCAAATATAATCGAGAATTCAAACAAAAAGGAAAACACTTAGTAGATTTCAAGTGGGTGGATAAGAAATATCATCTACATCAGCATGTGACCAAACCATGTCCTCTTAAATTTCTGTGACAAACACACTAAACAACGTTAACAATTATCGCCTAAGCATGGCACTTCTTAGCTGCTTCAGATCAGGGGTTTAGGGTTTGGCATTTCAGTCAGTTATAATTAATGTGCAGAATTTTAAATAGAAAATGCAAATGTTAATAATAATAAAGGAAAGCTAAATAAACCTTCCTTGATTCCCACCCATCCTCTCCTCACTCTAACATCTCTAGGAGTAGCTGATACCTGTGCTCCTGGTTCAGTTGAAAGAATATAAGCCTTGTTTCTGTGCATTACAAGCAGTGACACATGAATCTGGAAATGTTCAGAGTTTCAATGTGTATTTAAAAAAATGTGAATGTTTATCCTGTGTGTCCATGGTTACTGGGAGAGTCTTAAATCAGGGCACGGAGACACAGTAGTGAGGTCCATAAGCAATAAGTTTTATTTTTTGTGTATACACTATGTCAGTATTCACATGATGTAGGTAAAATTCCCCAAGTCCTGTCTCATCACATATGGGGGTTCAGTATACAAATTAGGATTGATCATGTCATAGGGGACATCTCTTTTTGGGTATTTGTGAGCCCCGGTCAGAAAACGGAAGGATATGTCTGTCCCCAGGCCATTGCATATCCAGATACTGAACATGAAGCAGAACTTTAGGTGTACAACTCGCCTAGAAATCTACCAACAACAGCCTTCTATAGCACTGTCTCACTATTTCCAAAATGGCTGCTTTGCATGTAGCCAGGGCCGGCTCTAGGCACCAGCGAAGGAAGCAGGTGCTTGGGGGGGCCAATGGAAAGGGGCGGCA
The DNA here is from genome assembly GCF_002925995.2 of Terrapene triunguis. Classification (NCBI taxonomy): domain Eukaryota; kingdom Metazoa; phylum Chordata; order Testudines; family Emydidae; genus Terrapene; species Terrapene triunguis. The sequence goes on from NW_020664447.1 coordinate 67,407,249, forward strand.
CGTCCGGGTCTTCGGCAGCAATTCGGCAGCGGGTCCCTCAGTCCCTCTTGGAGCGAAAGACCCGCTGCCAAATTGACACCGAAGAATGAAGCGCCGCGGGAGAGCTGCCGCCGAAGTGCCACCGATCGTGGCTTTATTTGTTTATTTTTTTTCTGCTTCACCGCTTGGGGTGGGAAAAAAGCTGGAGCCGGCCCTGCATGTAGCAGGTCCACCTGCACAGCAGTTTTTCCCAGGTTACCTGTTTATGGATAATGACCCCCTTAGTCTTTAAGGTTCACTCTAGGCTCACTCTGTGCAAGATTTCCACTTGTCCACTCCTCGTGTGCATGTTTGATAAAGGTGTGCTCCTTTGGCTTTTGCCAACTTTTACCCAAGGCATGAGCTTTGTATTGTTGCTGGATTACCTGGTCCACAATGTATTCCTCTTTCTCAGTGCATTTGGGAGCGGTGTCTCTGTGATTTCATTTTTCCATGCATTGAGTGATGTTAAAGCCTGTTAATTTTTCCCCAGTCATTTCCTTTTTCAATAATTCATCTCTGTCTCTTCCCCATCCCTTCCTGCTCCTCCTATTCGCTTTCTCCCCTCAGCTGGAACAACAAATAAGTTTAATTAAAGTTCACCATAGGAAAGGTAGGAACATAGGCAGTGCCATACTGGATCAACTGTGCAGACACCTGAGTCATTTAAAAAGTGGAAGTGAACAGGACAAAACACACTACAAGCTACAATAAAGGAAACAATCTTGCAGCAGCCAGGGACTATGTGACTTAACAGATCTTTCCCATCTCTAATTTTGTAGACCATTTAGCCTCCATGGATGGAGGACAGAGGCCCCAGGAGACTGCATGAGGGTCACATTGCAGTTGTTCCTTTCAGTGTTCCCCTCAGGGAGCAGGATTTTTTGGGAGCCATAAGTGATCCTTGGAGCTTTAATCTCATGGACTCTAACCACTCTGTGCTGTTCTATGGCCCACCCTCCCATCCCCTTTTACTAACTGCATAGTTCCCATGGGAGCTGTGGCCACTCCTGCCATATCTGCACCTTAACACACCACCCAGCAGTATGTACTTGATGGTTTTCACAGTGGCATTTTAATCCATTCACAGGACAGAATGCAATCCAAAGTACCTCACCTTCACCTTAGTCCCCCTCCTTCTATTCTCCCACCATAAGACAATCTGACCCTCCATGAAGCAGCATGGATTCCCTGCCATGTGGAAGTGCTGTGGAAGATCCTTTGAGGGCCCCTGGGGAGGAGGGGGAACATGCCATAGAGTCACTGCTCCTTCTGCTGCTCCTCTCAGGGTTTTTCTGAACAAGTAGTCATCTCTTTGCTCCTCTCTGCTACTCACAGTAGAGCAGAGCAAGGACTTGGTGATTTTATACTTGCACCAGCTGTGGTGCTGACATTTCCCTGGGACCTTTTGAAAACGGTCAGCCTGGCTGCAGCATTTTAACACATGGAAAAGTTACCTCCCCTCCTCCCAGCTTCACTCTCCAGACCCTCTTTTTCCACCTCCAGAAGCCTTTCTGCACATAGCCTACTTTATCATGTAGCAACTGGCAAATGAGATTGCTAATTAGTTTATGCATTAATTACTTTTCCATCTGTGTTCCCGATTTGGGAAGCAGGAGTGGAAATGGAAGATAATTAAGACTAACGGAGGCCTGTGACCAGCTCCCTCATCTTTCTCTCTTTCTTTCTCTCTCTGTTCCTGCCAGACGTTAATGCATCAGTGGAATGTGCCACTGTAATGTTCATAGACCCAATTTGTATAGCACTCTCTAGATTCTGCTGTGCCAATAAGCTATATTGCCAGACATCCAGCATTTAGAGGGTAGCCTAACTCTCCAGCAGCCCAACATGCTAGCAGTCTGACTCATTAGCAGTCTGACTCTTATCTGTTTGACTGTGGCAGTCAAAAGAGTGAACCTAGCTGTGTAGGATGTGCTGAGCCTCAGAAAGTAAATACTTTAAAGTGCTGTGCCCATCTTTATTACAATTGCAAGGATGCAATTTTGCAGTCCTATATTGAGTCAAGTGCTGATTGACCCCAATGGCAGCTTTCCTTGATGAAGAATGGCAACATTTAAACAATGTTACAGGCATCTCTGGAAAATACACAATTTCGTGGGGCAGCTCATAAGCTTGTAACTTCCAGGGTGCTATGCTAAAATCAGTGGGAAGCAGGTACCTAGGCAATTTTCAGAAACCCATTAGGTGCCTATCTACATCTCTAACCCCTAAATACCTTTAAAAACCTGGCCCATATGAGCCTAAGTCTCATTGAAAGTCATTGGGAGTTAGGCATCTAACTCACTTAAGATGTTTTTGAAAATCCCACTGTGCTTATTATTATCTTCATATGCCTAAATACCTTTGTAAATCTGGCCCCTAGACCCTTTTTTAAAATATTACCTTATGTGTCTAAGGCCCAAATCCTCAAAGGTAATTAGGTGCCTAATCAATGGGAACTGGGTTCTTAAATATCTTGGAGGATCTGGGTCTGTCAGCTTTGAAAAATGAGCTATAGGTTATTAGGCACTTTTGAAATTTTTGTCCCAAACATTCTATAGAATGTGCCAACCAACATACATATTCCATGTCTAGTAGTTCACTAGTAGCCTTCATCTGATTCTAAAGGCTCAGGTGACTCCCACCTGAATCTTTCCCAAGTTGCCTTTAAAACTCTTTTTAATGTACTGTTCACCAGCTGGGGAAGATGGAATTCAAGCTTTATGCTTCTCCCATGAGCACTAGAACTGCACTTGAGCCTGTTTCTGCACCTAACACCAATCTAATTCAAGGTATGTGAAATGACACAAGAGTGAGTTGTTGTTTTTTTAAAATCAGTTCTTCCCTTAGAGACAGACTGCCAGTTGCTGCTGGATTGAACAGTGTAAAGGCATCCCTATGTGAAACCTGCCGCTCTGAGTTGGAATCTTTTACTGAGAGGTGGGGATCTCTCCATTTCACCTTTGGCAGAATTACTGTCTGAAATAGCACATCAACAAAAGGCGGAGGCCGAGGGCTCTAGAGAAGAAAGTGTGCTGCCCCTCAGAGACTGTGAATGACAGCTTAATTTCAGTCAGCTTCACTGAGTGCCCAAAAACACTTGAAGGAAGCAATACTTTTAGGAAGTTAAACCCAGTCACAAACTTTTGCCATTTATATTCCAGGAGAATAAGTCACCTTTGCTCACCGATTTGTGTTTCAAAACACAGAAGATATGTGCTAAGTCTACTAACACTGTCAGTCTCAAAGGTAATGTATATACATACATATGGCATGGAGGAGGATTTTTTTAATTATTTGATTTTTACAGGGTAAGCAAAATGCAGGAAAACTTTTTGTGGTTTTTTAAAAAAAGTGTGTGTGTGTGTGTGTGTGTGTAATTTAAACTGTTTTAATCCCTGCCTGGAACTGAGGTGGGGTGTGTGTGTGTGTGTGTGTGTGTAATTTAAACTGTTTTAATCCCTGCCTGGAACTGAGGAGAGCACATCATAAAAAGTTCTAAAATGGCAATAATTAAATTCTTTATTCTTAAGGGCCAAAAATATGGTAATATAAATGATTACCCAGGTCCACCAAGCCTGGGTGTATCTTTATTGATAACCATGGAGCTATGCGGCCTAACATGCACAGGAAGTCATGTAGATCTACAGCTTTGGAGAGGATTAATCCTTTTTTTTTTTTTTTGGCTGTAGGGATGGGATTTTCTTTTGGCTGTTGCATCCACTACTTAGCCAGCCAGAAGAAGGAAGATCTAGAGTTTGGGGTGCTAGCCTGGGACTTTGGGGACCCAGATTCTATTTCCCTACTCTACCACAGTCTTCCTGTATGACCTTAGGCTCTTCCTGTCTGTTCCTCAATTTCCCATCTGTAGAAAGGTGATAATAGTATTTATCTACTGTTGCAACAATAAATCTGATGCCCATAAAATAATTTGCCATCGCATCACTTTTTGAGATGAGTGAAACAATACGAAATGAAGCCTGTCTGAAATAACCACCCGAGGGATCAACAAAAATCAGTCTCTTTTAGCAGAGATGGGTGGGTCTACTAAATGCTAAACAAAATTGTACATATGAGGATGCTTTAAAATGTTTTCTGAAGACAGGACTGTCTAGTGGAGATGAAACAGGCAGCACATTTAACTTGCTGTTTCTCTCCCTTCCCCATCTCTCTAGATATGTATCTTTTTTGTGCTTGTTTGTTTTGTCTGCTATTCTTTCAGCTCTCTCCTGGATCTTGATATGAGGTACACAAGATTCAATTAGCCTAATCCACCCCTGATGTAGCTTCAGCGAAATGAGTGGGGTAACACCAGAGGTGGATTTGCCTGTTTTGTAAAATGGAAATGAATAAATACATAATTATTTATGTATTAATGATTATCAATAATATTTATTACTTGCATTGTTGTAGCATCAAATCATGAACCAGGACCCTATTTAGTTTGCTAGGTGCTGTATAAACAAATATGCTCGTATAGATCTCTTCAGATATGATTGTCACCAAAGCCGTACAATATTAGGTATTTAGAATCTTTGTCTGTCCACTATCCCATTACAATTCACCTGAGATACACTGAGTCACACAAAATGATATCCTGATTGAGGTGAGGTGCTTACAAGCCAGTGTTCCCCCTCAGACAAAGCCCCTTCAGGGCAAGGATTGACTCTTTTATGCTGAATCTTCTCCCCCACATTAATTATCTTTTCCAAGTTTTCCACTCACTGTCCCAGGTAATATATTAAATTGTATTTTGGCAGGTGGCAATTGCAAAATGAAAGTTGATCCCTTTTCATTAGAAAAAAAACCCTTGATACTCTTTTGGTGCTTCCAACCCAAGGGCTGAAACGTATGGGCCATTAAAGTCCATGAGAGAATTTCCATTGCCTTCATTGTACTTTGGATCAGCGTCATAGTCCTTTCTTCTTTGACAGCACAGCTGGGTGCATTGGCAGCTTATTATTTTTATTGTCTAATGATTGTCACAAAACCAGAAAATCGACTGTGCTTTGATCCCTGTTCACAATTTGAGGTGTTTTGTTTCATAGGGACGGTACTTGGTCCTGCTGTGAAAGCAGGGGACTGGACTCGATGACCTTTCAAGGTCCCTTCCAGTTCTATGAGATAGGTATATCTCCATATAAAAAAAATGTTTTCTATAGGTGAATGATTATTGTACATGATTTTTCTTTTAAATAGTATTTCATATTAACTTCTGTGTGATTATATTTCTTAAAACATGCCTCTGTTTGCAACTTTGCATAAATAAACAAATATTAATAATAAAAGTGTCCTCAACCCAAAACCTCTCCAAAAACAATGTTTTCTTCATAGAAATGATGCCTTGAATATGTCAGGGGTTTAGGATGTGCCAGATGTTTACTGATGTATCTCATGTCTCCCACATTGATCTACCCCATATCAGTCTGTATGAAACTATCATATTCTTGATATATTTTGCAATACAAAAATATTTGTTGGATACATAATGACATAGGGAAGGTTTTATTTGTTTTCTTGGGGAAAATATCATTTCTTCTAGAAAGAAAGAAAGAAAGAAAGAAAGAAAGAAAGAAAGAAAGAAAGA
>NW_020664447.1:67412863-67449958 GCF_002925995.2 Terrapene triunguis
AGAAAGAAAGAAAGAAAGAAAGAAAGAAAGAAAGAAAGAAAGAAAGAAAAAGAAAGAGAATATTTTGTCATAACAAGAAAAGTTGTTGCTAACTGGCTTGATTTAATAAAAATATATACATAAATAAAAAGGATGCTCCTTCTGAACAATACTCAGTTACCAGAATTGCATATATGAGTGTGTGACATATATCTACTGCTCTGTGGGAACAGTAATTCTAGACTTCTTTGCCCAGATAACGAATGTAAATGAAATGAAATGTCCTTGAAGTAGTTATAAGGGACTGTTTAATGTGACACCATGCAAGGCAAAGCCAGGGCTCCCTCAATAACATTCAACAAATATCTGTAAATGGAATGCAGCATTTGTGGCCTGTGATGGCATGAGAGTATTTAATGCTTCTAGTGTAATATAAGTCATTGCACAATGCCATGGGGAAACTGATGAGACAGCTGTTTGTGGATGGCATTGTCTAACTGATCTACAAGTAGCTGCTATGAAAGGGCATAAAAGTTTTGTAACCAATGATATGTGGGGAAAAACATTATCAGTCTAGGATTCACTTTGAAATCACATCATTTGCAAAGCATTATGTAACAAAAAGTATAAGCATTAAGAAGTGCAGTATTTCAATAAAGCAGTAGTAAAGACCTATTTCTAACTGCACTATAAAACTCAATATTTTATTTTATAACAGATAACTCACTGCTTCTTAGGGCAGGTCTTCACTATGGGGGGGGTCGATTTAAGATACGCAAATTCAGCTACGCGAATAGCTTAGCTGAATTCGGCGTATCAGAGCCGACATACCCCGCTGTGAGGACGGCGGCAAAATCGACCTCCGTGGCTCCCCGTCGATGGCGCTTACTCCTACCTCCACTGGTGGAGTAAGCGCGTCGATTCGGGGATCGATTGTCGCGTCCCTACGAGACGCGATAATTCGATCCCCGAGAGATCGATTTCTACCCGCCGATTCAGGCGGGCAGTGTAGACCTAGCCTTAGTCTTTGGCCTGGTCTACACTATGAGTTTAGGTCAAATTTAGCAGCGTTAAATCGAATTAACCCTGCACCCATCCACACAACGAAGCCATTTACTTTGAAATAAAGGGCTCTTAAAATCGATTTCTGTACTCCTCCCTGACGAGGTGAGTAGCGCCAGAATCGACATTGCCATTTCAAATTAGGGTTAGTGTGGCCACAATTCGACGGTATTGGCCTCCGGGAGCTATCCCACAGTGCACCATTGTGACCTCTCTGTACAGCAATCTGAACTCAGATGCACTGGTCAGGTAGACAGGAAAAGCCCCGGGAACTTTTGAATTTCATTTCCTGTTTGCCCAGCGTGGAGAGCACAGGTTACCATGCAGAGCTCATCAGCACAGGTAACCATGCAGTCCGAGAATCGAAAAAGAGCACCAGCATGGACCATATGGGAGGTACTGGATCTGATTGCTATATGGAGAGAGGATTCCGTGCTAGCAGAACTACGTTCCAAAAGACAAAATGCCAAAATATTTGAAAAAATCTCCAAGGACATGATGGAGAGAGGCCACAATAGGGACCATATCAGTGCCGCGTGAAAGTTAAGGAGCTCAGAAAAGCCTATCAAAAAACAAAGGAGGCAAACGGTCGCTCCGGGTCAGAGCCGCAGACATGTTGCTTCTACGCTGAGCTGCATGCAATTCTAGGGGGGGGCCGCCACCAGTACCCCACCTCTGACCGTGGATTCCGAGGAGGGGGTAATCTCAGCCATGCCTGAGGATTCTGCGGACGGGGAAGATGATGATGATGAGGAGGACAACGAACTTGCGGAGAGCACACAGCACTCCGTTCTCCCCAACAGCCAGTATCTTTTTCTCAGCCTGACTGAAGTACCCTCCCAAACTTCCCAAGGCGTTATTCCAGAAAATGAGGCCATGGAAGGGACCTCTGGTGAGTGTACCTTTGTAAATATAAAACATGGTTTAAAAGCAAGCGTTTTTTAATGATTAATTTGTCCTGAGGACTTGGGATGCATTCGCAGCCAGTACAGCTACTGGAAAAGTCTGTTGACGTGTCTTGAGATGGAGCAGAAATCCTCCAGGGACATCTTCATGAAGCTCTCTTGGAGGTACTCCAAAAGCCTTTCCAGAAGGTTTCTGGGCAGTGCAGCCTTATTCTGTCCTCCATGGTAGGAACACTTGACCACGCCATTTGCAAATGCATCCTGCTTTGTTTTTATAGGGTCAACTCTTGGTCTGTGCATGTTAAAGTTTGTGTTTGGAGAGTTGCTCACCAGTACTGTACTCCTCACACTAATTTGTTACTGTAGATGTGTTCAGGAGCACAGCGGTATTTATATTGATTTGTTATTGAGGGTTCCTTGTCGCTCATGAGTTGTAGTCTGTGTGCTCACTATTGTGTATTTGGGGCATTTTTATGAATGCTGTACCACAAAGCCTGATTTGTTACTGTAATGTGGCTTCTAAGCATTGGGCCATTTATATTGGTTTTTAGGGTCATAAACAAAGGTGAACTGCTGGCATTCTGTTTGTTTAAAATGAGAAACATTAAAATATTTGTCTAAAAATCATCTAAAGAATCACATTGACTTTGCAAACAGATGAGAAAGAAAAAGTGTTAAATTTTGAGCCAACTAACTTTGACAACCTTTGAAATTTATTCTCTGAGACATGCTCTATATTTTTTGTTTAATATTTACTTATTCTTATCTAAGTTGTCATTGATCGGATTTTAAATGTACACCATTTTGTTTTATACATTTTCCCCACAATGCTAATTTGATCACCATTGTGCTGGGTAGTATTGCAAAAGGCAACAAATGGCCTTTACAGGAAAATCTGACTATGTAAGGATTAGGTTTTTAGTGGTAAATGTTGGTAAACATCAATTTCATCATACAAGCACAAACCGATGAAAAAAATATTTCAATTGATAATCAAAATTTACAGATGAGAAAAATGCTGCTTGAGAACTTCTTAAAGTTTAACTTAAGGATATTTACTCTGAGTATTTTGACATGTGATGTTGACCATTTTTGGTTTAATGGTTATAAAGCTGTAACTTTTTGAATCTCAACATCTCCTATCATTAAATAATTATTTTTTGACCCACTATGGTCTGATCCCCCATAATTTCCTGCAACTGTGAAAATTTAAATAGATAAAAATAGAAAATAAATGTTTAAAAATAAACATTGATAATATCCCTCAATATTATAAAGAATAAAAATTGAATGCTGTCAAGCTTAACTAGGGAAAGCTTTAGGTACACCTGACTGCTTTCTAGTGCTTAAAAAGTTTGCTGGGCATAGGCAATGAAAATGATAAGAAAGTTGAGAGCTTTAACCAGCAATCTCATTCCTCAACATTGATTTAAGTGCCTACACTTATCAGGCTGGAATTTCTAGCCAGCATTATTTCTTAACCCTTCTGCTGCTGGTTATCTGCCACACTTTGGCTGTGCTGCCAGCATCCATTAACATTTTGCTTAAGGCAATAGTATGTTAGGAGTGCTGCTCAGTAACATGGCAGGTGCAAATATCTGAATATATATTTTTCAGGAAGTACATCAGGGGATGTACATTCAGCATCAGGTTCAGCATCATGAGAAGGAATATTCTTCCTGGTACTGTCACCAGCATGGTTTGTATGTTCTGTGTATCTGATACGTTCAGCAGAATACCAGAACATTATATTCTACATTAATATATCCAGCATGTTCCGCAGCACAGCAATTGTGTTCTACATGGAAGCACCTGTTTTGTTCAAGCAGGATCTAATCAATGGCTTAATAGCATGGTGCATATATTCTATTTGTACAGAGCCATAACTTTCAGCATTACGACAGCTGTTCTTTCTGGGTAAACCTGGAGCTTTTGGCAGCATAGCAGGTACATTCTATCTGGATGAAGACAGAACATTTGGCAGTGGTCAAGTGGTTATGCTCACCCTTTATTGTAAACTTAGGGCTTGATCCAAGTCTCATTGAGTTTGCTGGGAACGGAATTGTGCCTTGAAATGCATGCTTGAAAGGGTATGTTTGCCAGAGATCATGGAAAGATCAAATAGTTCAACGTAACTCTGTATTATTAAAAAAAGTTTGATTATATCAGATAAAGTTTCAATTGATTGCTGACTATTAATTTCTTTCATGGAGTGGGGGGAACTTAAGGGAAAAGTGAGAGGAGGAATATTCATAGCTATTTTTCAACAAGTTATGGTTCTACTCAGTTTCAGAGCAGCAGAAATTTAAAAGATTCTGTTGAATAATAGGTTTCAGAGTAGCAGCCGTGTTAGTCTGTATCCGCAAAAAGAACAGGAGTACTTGTGGCACCTTAGAGAGAAGTGGGCTGTAGCCCACGAAAGCTTATGCTCAAATAAATGTGTTAGTCTCTAAGGTGCCACAAGTTCTCCTGTTCTTTTTGTTGAATAATATTTTACTCTGTATGTGAAATTCTGTTACCAGTTATAAGCCAGAGTATATTTTGAACTGCTTGCAAATATATGGGAAACATTCTAAAAATGTTAACAACTCAAGTTAACAGCCAGGCAGCAAGAGATGCTTCTTCTTAAATTACCATAATTTATGACATGCAAAGTATAGTTTACTAGCTGCTATCACTGAGATTTACCTTCTGAATGCTGAGAATTTAAAGACCTTCATAATGATTATATGATTTAGCTATTTTTTTAAACTGAACAAATATGGATCGCAGGCAAATTTAATAAGCATTTTTAAGATTTCCCAGTCCTTTTATTGTGCAAATGTCCCTCATTTTGTGTCTTGTCCCACATTTGGATCCTGGCATGTTGAGAGGTATGTAAGGTAGAATTAAGAAGCATTAGACTTTGCCATATAAGGTATCAAACATTGCTTGTGATTCCTTATTTCAGACAAGACATAAAACTGAGGTCTTGACCATTTGTTGTGAAAGCTCTTCTGGCATTTTTCTCGAGAGCATGCATGTTAACAGTAGTGTCCTGAACAAATCTGAATAAGATCATAAATACATTTTCTACCCTCCTGCCTTCCCCACCCTCCGGAATTTTCCCTGTAGCTTGAATAGGATGTGGTATTCTTTGCTTTCTGACCTCCAGAGGCATCTTTCTAAGCCAAAAGTCATATTTCACCACATGTGAAGGGGCTGCAGTTCAGAGGAGGGTGAAATGGTTCCTCTGTGTGCTTGTCAACTGTGCCACATGTAAGATGGGGAATGTTTCCCTGTGAAACTGTCCCCCTCTTTCTGGAACACCACAGATGTCCTAGTGCAGGTTCTCTGAACAATATGGACTCTGCTGGGTTTATCAGAAGTTGGCTGGGGAGAAGCAGGAGGGGACTTTTCACTCTGTGTAACTTTAATGAGATTTTCCGTACCTCTGGCTCCCTCCCATGCACTTCAGTATGAAAGGGAGCGGCCTTCTGGCCAACACAGCTGATAGACTCCATGAGCTAGGTTTTCCAAAAAGCTCAATGGCTGATTTTCAAGTGCTCAAATTTTCAAGTTCTAGGGCAAGATTTTCTAAAGAGATCATCTCTTATTTAAGCGCATGAATAAAAAGCAGATATATTAAAAGTGCTCAGCTCCAGCAGCTCCCATTATAATACCCAGATTTACTATTGAAAATATGGTCATTTATTTAGGTGCTGAAATGTGAGGCGAATTTGTTGGAAAACCCAGCTCTGCCTGTGGGTGCTGAGATATTTTTTTTAAAAATTGGTCAAATATCTCATTGTCAACAACTTTAGTCCCATTTTAATAGATTATTCTAAAAAAACAAAACCAAATAGATTGAGATTTCTGACACTCCAAAGAGAAGGGGGGAGGTAGAAGGATTGGCTCTGGAGTTTTGATTCATCTCTTTATGAAGATGGAACAGTGCAGAAATTCAGAAGCAGATCTATGTTCAGATAGAAGAACTCTGCTAAATACTGGTGTAGGGGCCTAAGCCCACTGATAAAAAAGGCAGGTCTTTGGTGAGTCAGGTGAAGGGGAATTGGGGAGTAAATAAGAAATGTGGAGAGGGACTAAGTTTGTTAAATCAGGAAATTAAATAAAGGAAAGACCTAGGGGAGGAGAACACCTTATTCCATTGACTCTTCCATTAAGGAGCTACTTTCCCTCTTTCAATATCTCAAACGTGTCAGCCCAAAGCTTTTCTATAAAGAATACAATTCTGGCCTGGGTGGGTGTTTCTGGTCCAGCTGCTGGTGAATTTATCAAGCTGCCTGTAATAGAAATGGAAGACACTGAGTGTAAATGTAAGGCAAGGACTCCCTTCTGATGGGATCTGAGGGGGATGCTTTAGGGAGCGAGTGGAGAGGAAATGTAGCAAGATGCTTGGAGAGGAGCGGTTCGAGGAGAGTGCTGCAAAGGGGATGCAAAAACAACAAGGAGTCCTTGTGGCACCTTAGAGACTAACAAATTTATTTGGGCATAAGCTTTTGTGGGCTAAAACCCTCTTCATCAGATTCATGGAGTGGAAATAAATTTGTTCGTCTCTAAGGTGCCACAAGGACTCCTCCTTGTTTTTGCTGATACAGACTAACACGGCTACCACTCTGAAGCAAAGGGGATGGCAACACTGAATATCCCACTGGGGATAGACAGCAATGGAAAGATGGTGCTATCTGTTCCCTGTCACTCAGAGTCAGAATGATGAAGGGGAGGCACAGTCAGTTCCCAGAGGAACTTGGTATTCTTGTAATAATCATGTAATTTGTTTCCACAGGTCTAACAGTGCACAGGCATCCACAGTGCATACACACAGAGAGAGGGGAAAGAGAGAGTGAGATTGGAGCCCGTCAGCAAAGCCCATCAGACCCCACAGTCACAATGCAGTGAGTGTGTTTTGCTCTCACACAACGGGGGAAGATCAAATGGGATTTTTCTGTTTCTATCTCTTGCATTATTTAGTCGGTAAGTTCTTTGGGGCAAGGTCATCTAGGGGTTGCATTGTAAAAGTGCAGAGCATTTTCAGGGCTCTATCCCCATGAGTTACACTAACCCCATCCCTCTCCTGCATCCCTCCTTTCTGCACTAGGAAAAAATAACAAACCTCTCCCTTCCTCCATTCCTCCCGAATTCCTTTAATTCTGTGCTATAAATAGGACAGGAAGATCTACAGTGCCCTTACCATCTTCATAGTACTTACTGCAATGATCCAAATCAAATCTAATGCTTCAGGGCTTTAGCTCATCATCTCTAGGGATCAGGAAGACGTTTTCCCTCCTAATGCACAGTTGGCCAGATGCATTCCATTTTTGTTTGTTTTTTGCACCTTTGCTGAAGAATCAGCTATTGGCCACAGACGAACTGTGTTTCTAGTTGCTTACATGCTCAGGATCAAACTGAGTGCAGGGTTTAGGGTCAGAAAGGAATTTTCCCCCAGATCAGATTGGCAGTGACCTGGAAGTGGGGGTTCACCTTCCTTTTCAGCACAAACCGTGGCTCATCTGCTAGTATCATCTGGACGCATCCCACATAAACAATAAACAATTCCCTGCCCTTGCAGGGCCCTCAGATGTTAGTAGCATGTTGGTCTCTCCTGCTCTCTGCTTGTTTAAGCTGATGATGATTGACAAATGGCCAAGATAATTGACTGTGGTTTGATCAAATAAAATCTATTTGGAAAGACACCAAATCAAGTTGCCTTTTATCTTTGGTTATTTGTAAATGGGGTACAGGCAGGGTGAGTGATTTACCTCAAGTCACTTAGAGAGAGAGTGGCAGAGTTGGGAACAGAACCCAAGAGTCCTGACTCTGAGATGCACTAGTCCAGGGGTTGGCAACCTTTGGCACGCAGCTCCCAGTGGCCGAGAACGGTCAACATAAACAAAATGTCTTGTGTCCCGCCAGCGGAGTACTCTGATGGGCCACGTGCCGACGGTTGTCGGCCCCTGCACTAGTCCTTACATACAGCTGGGGCAGTATTTCCAGGATAAAAGGATGTTCAGGACCCGGAGAGAAGGAGAGAGAAGGACAATTGTTGTGGGAGCAGGAGAAAGAGAAGCAGCCCTACTTGGAGCAGGAGCAGTTAGGGAACTAGTGGTTCCAGTACCAGGCAGAAGGCAGGGGGGAAAAGCAGCACTATGGAAATGAATGGGCACAAAACACCAGAGAGGAAGTGTGGAGGGGAGTGTGTGTGAAAACTGAGATGTTGACAGGTAAAGTCCTGCTGTGATCTGTGCCCTAAGGAGGGAGGGACAGACACCGATTATTGGGAATTTAGGAAACTCTGTAGCCATTCCCAATGGGGGAGGAATCCTGGGGCTCTCATCCTTCCCTATTTCTCTCAGGTGAAAGTGCTGGAGGCCTTTTCCTGACTGAGCCAGGAGGAAGGGGGAAGAGTTTCTACACAGCTTAAGCCATGTCTATACTACAGGCACTATGGCAGCACAGCTCAGGCACTGCAGTATAGATGTTCCCTACAGTGACAAAAGGGTTTTACCATTGTTTTAGGAACTCCCCCTCCCCAAGCAATGGTAGATAGGTCAACAGAAGCTTTCTTCCATTGACCTAACTGCATGGTTTCACGCAAATTTTCACAACCCTGAGCACCATAGTTATGTCGACCTAATTTTAAGTGCAGACCAGGCCTTAGAGTTGTGTTGTTCGAAATATAGCAAATACCCATGGAAGCCCAAGGCAGACATATGCATCAGGCCCTGAATGGGTCCAGGGATAGGATCTCTGAGCTAGGGGTACAGATGGAGACAGTGGATGAATGAATGGAGATAATGTATGCCCATCACCATGAGGGTAAGAAAGGATGCTTGGGACCCTAGGGCAGCTCCCAAAGGCCATTGGAAGAGCTCAGGTTGCATCAATCCAAAAGGCTGCCCAGCTGGCAAAGCAGGACTTGGGCAGGAAACTCTCCTGGCTTGAAAGGACGGACAATCGGAAAACCAGCATGACAAAGGCAGATCCAGGCTCCCATTCCATTATACAAACCATCTCAAGCACACTCCTGTGCACATGTACCAATGCTTATCAATATTGTTATAATAACAATATACAAATAATGGAACTTCTTACCTCCCTGTAAATGAATCTTATGTTATGTGGGAAAGTGCTGTTCCATTTCTCATCTTGCCTCTCTAAACATAATCATAATTTATAAGTGCCAAATCCTTAATCAGTCAAACCATCATTGACTTTAATGGGAGTTTTAACTGAAGAAGGACTGCAGGAACTTGGCCCCTGGACAATTTTGAGAAAATTATATACGGGAAAAGCAGTAAAATAACTTTCAATTTCTTGAGCAAAATTAAAATCTGTCATTAATCCCCAAGACTTTAATATAGTGGAACTCCTACTTGCACATTCATATTGGTAAATGTAAAGTTCACTGATCTAGATAGAAAGGTACATTTTCTTCCAGAGTCAAGCCTCTTTCGTTTTGAGAATTTCAGCCTTTTGCAACAGTTGAAAGTCTTGGGCTTCCAAAAGATTTGGTCCATGTAATCAGCATCCAGTGTTTGAATACTTATTACTACAAGTCTTGGGCCTGATTTTGATATCATTCACATTTTACACCAGTTCAACTCCATTGACTTCAGTAGAGTTATTTTTCATTTATGCTAATGTGAATCAGGTCCCCTTTCCTGAATAACCAGAACTTCCAGACCCAAGGTCATTCCTGGTGTAAGTATTCAGTAGTTATTCAGGGACAAATCTGGATCCTTTAGAGTGCAAAACTGGTCTGGAAATCTCATAGGGCAGATCTTATTTCTTGCAAAGTTTCCAGTACTTCATGTCACTTTTTAGGATGGAAATATTGTAGGACAAGTCTCTCTCATGGCATTTCACCACTTCAGATTCCCGTTCTGGAACCCCAAAATGGAAGGACTAGTGGATAAATTAAAAATCTGATTCCACTTTGGTTTGAGTTTTGGGAAAATATGTTGTTTATTTAACTGATTTCGAACAAATCTGTTCACACACACACAAGTGGGAAAAAAATAGGAACGTATACCTCCATATAGGAACATAAAAAAAGAGTGTAACAGACAAATAGTTGGAATTGAGATGTGTTGGTTTATGAAATATTTGAATTGGCTCTAGGGTGGGGTTGAGATTTGATATAATGGAGAAAATTCTGATCCATCTGATCCACATGAACAAATAGGAAACAAATACTGGCAGATGGTTGATATCCAAGGTGTTGTGCTTTCCATTTCCATGAGTCTGACATTTGAGGTTATTCTAGGGGCCATATCCAGCTCTTTATTATTTAGGTGCACCAAAAATAATTTCAAACACTTGGTTATATGCTAATCTATCTATGTACAGAAAGTAGTGGCCTGCCTACCCCATCCTTTCCAGAGCAGTAGTAAGGTGAGTCTCAGTAGATGACCCTCCACCTACCCTAGCTATCCTGCCCTAAACTCACTGAGATCTATTCTGTGACTGTTATTACTGTCTCCTGCAAAACAACTCCCAAAAGTATGGGCAGGATTTATCCCTAAAATAGCAATATATAGGCTATCCCAAAATGTGCTTTAAGTAGGAAGGATCTTGCCTTCTTCTAGGTACATTGAAAAAATATATTTGAGAGCATCGGCCAGTGGGTGGAAAAGCAAGGTGCCCAGAGAGAAAAAGGCAAAATCGAGATGTGAGAGAAGGGAAGCTAAAAGAAGAAAAAGAGAAGAAAATGTCCATGGGATTTAGGATGCTCATGATAACACACCAAACTGCTGCTACATGAACTTCACTCCTGTGCAGTGCTGAAATTCAGCTGCCAAAACCAAGCATACTCTTTTTTCCAAAATAGCATTAAATTTATTTCAACAACCTGTCCAAGCAATTCCATTTCGTTATGAACTGATGAAAATCCATCACTAGCCAATGATAGACGTGACATTTCCTTCAGTCTGATTTAAGTGCCCTGTATAGGCAGCTATAGTAATCCTATTAAAAGTGAGCCACATCAGTAGGATTCCTCCCTCTATTAAGGTTAGTGCTAGACCACCAACCTTACAGCAAGGTACCAACACAAAATGAGAAATCCCAGTGCACTAGTAACCTGTCCACCAGTGATTCAAATGAACAAAAAGCTTAGTTTCATCATTTCTCACCTTGTTGTATATTTATCTAGCGCCTTGCCTCCTCAAATTCATCACCGGCTTAAACAGGTGCAAATGACGCCAGAACGCACATGGGTGGTAGGTGTTGTCTGTGGAATACAGTCATCACTTCATTTAAGGCAAGAACCCTGAAAGGCCAACTTTGTCTCAGAAATGGGTAATAGGCAGAGCTGTTAGGAAACCTTCTAATGTAGAGGTGGATGTAGTATGTCTTCCTTCCACAGAAATTAATCCCCTCCTCAGGGAGCAATAGTCTTAGCTGGTGCAGAGAGAAGACCAGTACACCCTCCCACACCAACTGTGATTAATGTGACTATATATTAGTGAAATATGTATAAAATGTAAACTGTTTTACTATATTAAAAACCCTTGCAAATCTGTTTGTTGTTCTACCAACGTGTGTCACGTGTTGATGAGTGTGCCTAGATGTGCACATCACCATTGCAACATGCATTAATTTGCCATGTTGTAGGCCAGAGGCTCTCAAACTTTCTACACTAGTGTACCTCTTTCAGGAGTCTGGTCTGTCTTGTGTATCCCAAGTTTCACCTCACTTAAAAACTATTTTCTATTTTTATGTCTGATTTTGTAAG
This sequence comes from Terrapene triunguis, assembly GCF_002925995.2. NCBI lineage: Eukaryota > Metazoa > Chordata > Testudines > Emydidae > Terrapene > Terrapene triunguis. The sequence goes on from NW_020664447.1 coordinate 67,424,546, forward strand.
CAAAGTGTCACAGTACACTATTACTGAAAAATTGCTTACTTTTTCATTTTTATCATATAATTATAAAATAATTCAGTTGGAATATAAACATTGCACTTACATTTCAGTGTATAGTATATAGAGCAGTATAAACAAGTCATTGGTATGAAATTTTGGTTTGATTTCACTAGTGCTTTTTTTGTAACCTGTTGTAGAACTAGGCAAATACCTAGATGAGTCGATATATCCACAGGGGCACGCATACTCCTGGTTGAGAGACACTGTTGTAAGCAATCTCAATAGAGAGGAATGAATGGTCCTTGGAACCAATTGTTTTTCATGCTCTTCTCTCCTAAAGGTGGTTCCCCCCCAGGTGAGGGTTGATACAATTTTTAGCAATTGGGAGGTGTTATGGTGAAGCGAAGAAAGGACAGGCAACTCTCATTGCCTATGCTGTACCTGATCTGAGAACAAACAGGGGATTCCATCCTTCAGAGCTGTCAGACACCATTCACCAACACTAAATCGTTAAATACAATTAAAAGGAACCTAAAATGTACATAGCTTGTTATAATAAGCCACTAAATATTAGTGCTGGGTTCTTTCAATCTGTGTGAATGGTAGGAAGATTTCATTGATCTCTGGGTTAAATGTTAGCTCATGGAAATCTGGAGACTTTGTTTAGATTTTGCTGGATAGAATTTAACCAGAATAGGAATGACAATACTAACCTCATTTGACACTTCTTGGCACATGGAGAAGGCATATTTGCATATTTGTTCATTTAACTGACTTTCTGAAAATGAGAAACTGTTGTTCCTTTAAATTTAATGTCATTCCCATATTTTTCGGTCTCTGTGAATTTTTCCCCTTTAAAATTTTATTGCAGCATGTAAGATTCTAAGAGTTTTCTGGCAGTGTCCCAATTCAGCAAAGCATTTAAGCAAGTGCTTAAGTTGGTCCTTACACTGCAAAGCATATTAGCATATACTTACCTATAAGCAAGAGTTATTTACTTATGTGCTTTGATGAGTAGGGGTGTGCCACTGAATCAGGGGTAGAGAGAGAGAAAACATTGTGCTATTCCCTAGTTTTCCACAGTCGGGCTTAGCTAACTGACATTACTACACTACACTAGCCCAGGACAGTGATAAAACACTGAGGCTCCATCACTCTATCCAGCTCATTGGCTGTTACAGCTCCATCAGGAAATTAAAAAGGCCCTCAAACTTTGCGTATATTCTCTCCATTGTCTTAGACTTGCAGCAAGTCACTTGCTTCTGTGTGTGGAATACACCAGAGAGGCGGGGTCATATAGTATAACTAAACATTTGGGGTTGAAAGTCCTCCGTTCCGGTTGCGAAAACTTTGGATTTCTATATATGCTTTTCATGATGCTATAAAAGAAAAATGTGGAGTTGAAACCTGTGGGATTTCAAAAAACTCTTCATCTGACATTTGAAGAGATAGTGCTTTGTGGTTTTTTTTCCCCCAGCCAAGAAAAGGTAATACTATTATCCCAGGATTTTGTACAATATAATATTATCCTTTTGACTAATATGGCACCACGATCTTGCCTTCACTCCAATTCTGTATTTTTAAACTCCCTTGAAAAAGCAAGTTGTAGAGTACTTGGATTTAGGGCACAATTCATAAACCTTTAAAGAGTAGAAAATGGGTCACCAGCCATACGTTATATGTTCCTCAAACATTTGCGTCAAATTTGAACCTGCTTAGACTCTCTTCAGCTGAGCTCTTTTTCACAAAAGGTTAATGTTGTTCCTCCTAAATTCAGAGCCGTAGATTCCCCCACCCCTGCCCCAGCAACAGGCTTATTAGCACAGGGCCAGATTTAAAGTGGGAATGCAATCCCAGGGGAAAATATCCTTCTGTCAGGTTCTCTGTTTGAATCACAAATTTGTCTCAAACTGGAAATATTTGATTAAGCAAGAATAAAAAATCCTTTGTAGATTGTCACACTCATTTTGCAAACACAAACAGGACTAGTTAACAAATGTGTATCATTCATGTGGCTTTATTTATGGTTCACTGAGAACTGATTCTGTCATGGTGTTGTTGGTAGTCTTTTTATTCTCCCCTCCCTTCACCCACTCCCACAGTCTTTTGAATCTATGTGGTTATAGACAGCAGGAAATGGAAAGTCAACCAAATATCCTGTTGCCATTTCTGATTCCCTATGATGAAATTGGATCAGTAAAAACTAAACATTACCACCAAACTAGAGCTGGGTGAAATGTTATGGTCAAACTGTTGTTTGGCAAAAAAATTCAGATTTGGCAACACCAAAACGTTTCCCAGGTTTATATCAAACTTTTCAAACTATTTGTTTCTGAATACAAAACCTATATATAAAAACTATATTTTAATTTAAATGTTTTGTTTTGATATTTTCAAAATTAAGCATTTTCAATTCTTCAGTTTGAAATAACCTTTTATTTCAAAATGTCCTCTACTTCTATTTAAAAAAAAAATTAAAACATTTAAGAATGGTTAAGACTGATATGAAGTGTTTCAATTATGTCAAAATAAAACATTTCATTCAACTCAAAATGATTTTTCCACCACTCAAAGAAAGAAAGAAAGAATTTTATTTTATATTTTAGTCCAGCCTGAAGCTTTTCTTTTCAAATTTTTGAACTTGTGAATGAACCAAAAAAAACCAAAACTGTTATTCACCCAGCTCTTCATCAAATACACATGTGATTAATTATAATTTCTGCTGCACTAGCTATAATAAAGTAGAGATTATTGGGCCAGTCCACCAAGCCCTAGGAAAATGAGTTTCTCACAGAGGAGTCCCACAGGATGGGTCCAATTTTCATTAAGTTTATAAACTGATCTCCAGAAGAAGTGGACAGATAACTGAAAAATCATATCCATTAAATATTATTGTGCAATTGACTATCTTCAACATAGTTGCTGTTGTAGTTTATGATGACACTATAGCTTACTTGTAAACAGTTTGTATTGGCCACTGTGTGACACAAATTACCAAAACAGAGAGACCACTGAGCTCAGATTTTGGCAGCAGGTCTCAGGGAATGAGCAATCCCACAAATGCCTCAGTATCAAGTCCAAAGAAAGAGGCTGGGTTTCTCTGACTAGGAACCAGCTGGTGATGAAAATATGAAAAAAAGAAGAAGAAGAAAAGGAAAACATCAAGATATAAAACAATCAGAGGAAGTGATTTGTTCTTGTCAATTAATGTATGTGTAACACCCAGAAAGATCTTCTCCTTTGAATTATATTGTTGTTATTATTTCTCAGCTTGTATGCACATCTATGTATCTCTCTGGTAAGCAACCATCAATGAAGTGCCCAATGTGACAAAAATGGAAAATGTTAAAGTCCATTTCATTCCACAGATTTTGAAAAGAAATGGGACTCCATTTATTCAAAATATCAGTAAAAAATTGCATAAGATATTTTTGATAAATTTCACTTTCAAAAGTTTTCATTTATTGTTTTTCCCCTTTCCCTTCCTTTTCTTCCCTTTTATTTTATTCCATTTTGACACTGAAAAGGAGAGTGATGAAAGGATAAAAGTGAGAGAACAATGAGGAAAAAAAGGAAAAGTGATAAACAATTTTTCTGATCCAACCCCCACCACCAAAAAAATAACTGATAAAAACAGGTGGAAAAAAAAGGGGGGGAAATATTTTTTTTTAATTTCCCAATTTTATATAAAAAAGGAAAATGTTGAGAAAAAACATTTTTCATAAAACATCAATTTTGATGAAGGTGATACTTGAATGAAAACATTTTCCATTTAAAAGTTTTGTTCTGCTCTAATGCTATTCATATTGCTCCGCAAAATAATGTTGAATGCCTGTGGTTTTGAAGGAGTGACTGAGTCTTATGGTTGAGTGTGTAAGCATGGGGTTATACCTTTAAATTCAATGAGCCATTGAGGAAACCCCAGTTGGAGCTCTTAAAGCTCTGCTGGAGGTACATTGCCTTGACTAAAATAGTAGGAGCCATGCTAAATTTGTCTCAGCTGGAAAATGCACACTTGACATCCTGGTCGGATTTTCCCATAACAGATCATATCAATATTTCATCACGTTCAGTATCCCCCTAGCCCGGTATCTAGAGAAAAGCATAAAATACGGGCATGCACCTAACTACTTTTCCTGTATTGTACATGGGATGGGGGATTACATCCTCAAGATCAGGTGATGTCCTAATGCCTGAGATTAGATTGCCTCTGTTATAGCATGTATAACAACAAACATTACTATTGCTCTCCAAAAAATCATTTAAAAAATCCATCTACAGTATATTAATTTGTCACAGGTCAGACTGATATAAAAATTAAATGTTAAGAGGTTTAAAATTGTTCACCATTATTTCCCTAGTAATTTTCTTTCTATGCGCAATGAGGCAGATTTCCAAAGGCATTTAGGCACTTAAAGATGCAGATAGGTGTGTAGTGTAATTTACAACCTAACCTGCTTAGATGCTTTTGAAAATCCCACTAGGTACATAGCTGCATCTTTAGGCACCTAAATCCTTTGTAAATCTGGCCCTTTTGTATTTTTTTTTTCACCAATGTCTGGTAGAAGTGGCATTTTGTGGCTTATTAGAAACTCACTCTGAGAAACGAAGAGAGACAGCATAGTCCAGGAAGTGTTAAGGCAGAAAATCATTTCATTCCTCGAACCAATCTAAGCCATTCAACATCTTGCGGCTGTGGCAGCAGCAATTTACCAAAATGTTAATGTTCAAAATGTGTGCTTAATTCCATTTAGATTTAGTTATAATTTATTTAAGAATCAAATCTATCCCTGCCTAGAGATTTTCAATGAGGGCTGCATTAATCTCTTAATAAGGGATTAACAGCTGTAGACAGAAGTAGTCATCAGAGCTAATTGTAAAATACTGGACATCATATTAGTCAGCTTTAGTTGATGGGAATCCCGTCAATCAAACCAACCAGAAAATCTACCTACACTGTTTCCTACATGGAAAAAGAGCTGTTGAAAAAGCAAACACAAAAGAAATGTTAGGGGAGGGGAGAAGAGATTGTAATATTGATTTTAATTATGCTATATAATTATCTATTGCTCTAATTGTTTACACAGATTGGATTTGTAAGAAGCAAAGTTCCATAGTACAATCCAATGCTAGCCCAGTAGTTAACATCATTACTCTCAGTCTGAAACGTGGTGCTTTTAGCCAGCTAGATAGCTTCAGGTATACAAGCTCTAGATACTTCAGTACAGCCCTCTAACAGATAGGGAGTCAAATTCTTCCCTCACAATGGTGAAGCTCTATTGAAGCTGATTTCAGTGTGGCTGAGCTGCTGTCAGTGTTAGGTCCACAGTCTTGAATAAGCTCTCAGGCTTCCTTCTCAGTCTAGCTATAGAGATATTCTCTCGCTCGCTCACTTTGTTAGTTGTCTGCCTGATTTTGCAAGCAAGGCTGCAGATCTCTTTAAAGACTAGATAAAAGAGTGAAACAATGAAATTCTCAGGAGATCAGTCATGTTGCAGCTATAATATCCTGTGAATAATAGTTAAGCAACACTTGGAGTATTTTAGGACAAATGTTCAAAAAGATCTTGATTTGGCCTCCATTCATTTGTTTGTACGTGCACACACACGCACAAACACACACACACACGCACACATACATACATACACATATATATTTTGAATCTATCTGAAAATTAAAAACCTGTAATGGCATCTAGTACTTGCACACACAGGAGAAAGAAATTTGCAACCAATGTTTTGTGTGTGTGTGAGTAAAATCTAGTCACTTACGTACCTAATTGATATACTCTGCTACTTGGCAGTGTTTGCATAATGTTTGTGCAATTGTTTGTGGGAGGAAATGGAGGCTATGTTTTTAAAATTTGTTCTTTAATGAACACAAAAAAAAATTAGTCCACATGGGTCATTTCCGTTTCCATTGACTCGTTCACCATCTCTGCCCTCACTACTCCAGAACCACTTCCAGCTGAGCTTTACGTCCATTCACGCGGATTCATTTTCAAAGGCTTCCGTCTGTCACTTATTCTGTTTAATCCCTAATTTTAGTTAATTACCCAACTAATGTGATACATTCTGTACCCTCTTCTCCCCCCTCCCTCCAAAAAGACCTCTGACAGGATTGTTTTTCCATAGCCATACAGAGCTATACTCATACTGTTTCTGATGCCCCATCTCCCCTCAAAGGCTTACATCAAGTCCTCCTTTTCCAGGGCATGCGCATCTGCTTATGAACAGAGTTAGCTACCGTTCAAGACACTTCGCCAAATCCCTGCCATCAGCCAATGGCAGAGAATGAAGGGAGTTACACATTTTAAATGAATTTGGCCCAATCATTTATGTGCTAATAAAAGCAGCATTTGGTGGAGATTGTGACCGTGTCCCCCAAGCCATTCAGACCATTGCTGCAGTATTTCTTAAGTCACAGCCTCTAAGGATTACTCATACCTTATAGACCAAAACAACAGCTGTGCGACACATTCTCCCTCCTTTTCACTCAGATATTGTGGGCGGTTTTGTCCTCACTACAGACCCACAAACACAGCCCTTCCTGGCTGACTAGTTTTCTATTGGGTGCCTGTCATAATTTATAAAGCATAATCCACAGAGCGATCAGAACAAAGGGACACCCGGGAACTAGGGGAGAACTCTGCTAAGTACAAATATGTCATGGGGTCTCACCCAGACCACAGCCCAGTAACAACAGTAGTGTGGGAATGTGACTCCACTGACTTTTGCTGCATTTTCTCCTCATTTACATTGGTGTAAGTGAAATCAGAATCAGGACCTAGATAGCTCATTGTGCACCACTATAGAGCAAATGGCAATAACAAAACGGGTGGTCAAAAAAACACAAGCAAATGCAGACACAATTCAGTAAGTAATGACGTCAGGAGACTGGAGCAGTGCACAACCGGCCCAGGATGGGGAATGCAAAAGCCACCTTTGCCACTTGGCCCTGAGCTGCTGTGTGTACTCCTCAGCCATAGTGTAGGATGTGGGCCAAAGTTCTCACCTCAATGAGCTTACAGTCTAATTATGGATGTAATACAAGGGGGGTTAGGGAAGGTTACAAACAACAGGAAGGGGATGGGCTGAGGAAGGACAAGGTTTGTAGAGAGAAAAATAACATTCTTCATATCAGGCCTGACCCAGTGTTGAGTGCCTTCAACTCCCACTGACTTCAGTGGGAGATGAGGGTGCTCAGCATCTTGCAAGAGGCATTCAGCATCTTGTATGAATTGGGCCCTTCCTATCCTAGATAGCTCATTGTGCACCACTATAGAGTGGGAGAAAACTTGTTCACCTTAGCCTCTGAGGATAGAACAAGAAGCAATGGGCTTAAACTGCAGCAAGGGAGGTCTAGGTTGGACATTAGGAAAAAGTTCCTAACTGTCAGGGTGGTTAAACACTGGAATAAATTGCCTAGGGAGGTTGTGGAATCTCCATCTCTGGAGATATTTAAGAGTAGGTTAGATAAATGTCTATCAGGGATGGTCTAGACAGTATTTGGTCCTGCCATGCGGGCAGGGGACTGGACTCGATGACCTCTCGAGGTCCCTTCCAGTCCTAGAATCTATGAATCTATGAATCCTATATGATTGTATAGCACTGCCGTACACTGTTAAAGAGCTGGCACATTCCACTCCAGAGGTGGCTGCATGTCACTTATGAGTGAAGTGTGCAGACATAATTTTCTGTGTTTGTTAAAAAGTATGTCAAGATTGAAAGGTACTACATATAAATGTGCGACAATTATGAGCAGATTTTATAAGTGATACTAAACAGAGGAAGAAGAGTAAAAGAGAGATGGTGTGAGCCTGAACAAAATGATCACACTTGAAATACGTATTTCTTTTTGCTTTGGAGAGTTCTCCAGGTTAATCTTTCTCCTAGCTGGCAAATTTGGAGAGCATTAAACAGAGTAAGAGAGATTGCTCACCGGGGTGAGTTTATTCCCCCCCAAAGTGTCACAGCTTTCTTAAAAAGTTGACTTCTCTAACAAAATTAATCCCCCCCCCCCCCCCCCCCCCCCCCAGATTCACATACCGACCTTTATTGGTTCAGATGTCCTTAGTTCTCAGGCCCAATTTTCTATTCAACAATTAGCCCTTTTAAGAACCCCCCACCTTGTTACAGTTACACTGTGGTTCTTTTACATAACTTACCCCCTCCCCACTCCAGATCAGGTTAATCCTGCTTTAAACTCTCCTGTAATCAACTTCCCCAGGCACACATCTTACTCATACAACCTGAGCCACTTGAAACTTGAAAGAGGAGTAGGTTCTGTTTTGGATCTGGCAGTAGGACAAAAACACACAAAAATTGTTTGCATTGTGATGCCACATGACAAAGAACCTCCCTTCTGACTAGCCAACATGTTTCTGGATCTCTGCAGACAGCCAAGATTAATAAAAGTGTAACGACTAAATGTTCAACAATGAGCTTATTCATTAGATGGAAGGGAAAAAATAACCTCACCACAAACAACCATGTTCCACAAGTAGCACTGCAGCTGATAAAACAGATATTTCACAGGGGGAAGGCAGAGACTGGCTGAAGAGACTGACATATTTGTGTTTGTATCATGGGGCTGTTAACTCTCTTCTTTTCCCAGTAGAGAACACTTTAAAGTGGCTGATATGTAGCACAGGTATAGTTCACAGGAGCAGGAGCTGTGTCATCAGTCACTAGGCATTGTCAATCACCAAGTTTTGATGCTTCCGATTGCCTCTGTTACAACTGAATGAGGACTCTCCCATCTGCTTTCACAGCTACATCTGGATTTGTGGTTTCCTTTTTATTTATTTTTTTTTGGTGGCCATTCCCTTCTCAGTGTAGGAAAAGATGACCCTTCATTTTAAAACAGAAATTAGATAATCCAGAATTCAACTTCTGTTGAGGTTCAGATCCTGATCCAAAATCTATAACCCTGGATACGAACCTAACTTTGGATCTGTTCTCTGGGGATCAGATTCAGGTTTTGGAAGGATTAGATTTTTTATTAGTAAATGTTGGTAAATGTCAGTCTCACTGTTCACACACAAACCAATGAAAAAATATTTCTGTCAATACTCAAAATTTACAGATAGGCAAAGTGAGAACATGCTGATTGAGAACTTTTTAGATTTTGATTTGAGAACACTTACTCTGCATATTTTGATTTGTGATGTTGACAATTTGTGTTTTAATGCTTATAAAGCTTTAACTTTTTGAATCTCAGTGTCTGTAGTCATTAAATAATTATTGTCTAATTCCCTTTCCCAGAATTTCTCACAACTGTGAAAATTTGAATAGATAAAAAAAAATTAAAATGCTTAAAATAAACATCAATACTATACATCAAAAATATAAATAAAATAAAATTTGAATTCCACCAAGCTATATTTTAACTATACTTAAAACTGTGCATGTATGTTTTCAGTGTTGCCTTTTCTGTCACAGAGGTATGACTATTTTGTCCCAAATTTTCATTTTGTTTCTTCTAGGAAATATGGCAAAGCTGCTGATCCTTCATCCTTTAGATCTGTTGTTTGTCTTTAACCCTTTTACAATTTGTCCTTGGAAACTGCAGCTGCAGATGGAAATCTGTGGGGGCAAATACTGAATTGAATATCTTCTGACACAGCTTTCATCTCCATGAAGCGATTTCTAAACGATTCAGCCACTGCCACAACTTCTGTCCAGTGTAAGGAAGACAAATTTGTGCATGTGAAATAAAGGCTCAAATGTAAAATATGCTACTAAAACCTGGATGATCTATTTGAACTTGTTGATTTAAACACCTATACAGACCAAAAGGTTTGGTATAGAAATTTTACAAATTTCAAATTTTGGGCTGCATAGTCTCTCTGCACTGGTTCACTCATCCATACTAATTCTTTTTCTCATTTGTGCCAAGTAATAGCTATCCCTGCCATTTCCTGTCATCTAGGAAATAAAATTAGGAGTTTTTTGCCACTCCCATTAATACTGCAAATGTCAGTAGAGATTGTGGCACCTCCAAAAATGTATGTGAGCATACTATACTGGCCTCCCTGTCAGTCAGAGAAATATGTTCATGACTACTGCTTGTCCCAAAAAGACTTTGGAAATTAAAAAGTTAAAAACAAATCTGTAGCCTTCTCACCACTTCCTTGAAGAGAAACTGCTGGATTTTGAACTATGTCATCAACATTCCTGGACTGGTGTGTCATGCCTCTATCAATCATGCTGTGCAAATCTCTCCGTCTCAGCCTACTGACTGAGCTGGGGAAGGCAGCTTTGTTATCTAAACTTTTTTCTAGTAGGGTAGCTTGTGGAATCTAAATGCCCAGCCTCATTTTTGAGGGTTTGTGTCCATCTCTCGCCTGTGGAGTGCTGTTTTGCTGCCCAACCACATCATATATTAGTACAATTTGCTTCTAAGCATCTTTGTTTGCTTGCCCCAGTACCATCAGGGCTATTAGCTGACAAAATTCTGACCTGCTTTTTAGAAAACAAAACAAAAAAACAAAAGAACCCCCATTGATATTCTTTAAAATAAAAAGGCAAAATAATATTCAGTGTAATAACAGATCCGATTATTTTTATCTTTCTGTCTGTCTGTTCATCCATCCATCCACCACACTCTAGGGATTCTAAGTGAATGATGGGATGGAAACAGCTCCTATATTCTTTGGGTTTGAAGGTTGTGCCATATCATCTTTGGAAAGATAATTTTCCTCTGGATTTGCTATATGTATTTCACTCAGTATTAAAAACCTCTCTATAGGTAAATCAAAATTTGGTGTGGCTATCCCCAAATTGCACTAATTTGCAAGGATAAATTAAATTAGTAGAGAAGTCATTGGTGGTAGTTTTATTCTTCAATTTAATTAAAGTTCTGATAATTTGTGGATAAGTAGATGCAATGTCATACAGAGCCAAAGAGAGGGTGCAGCTAAATTTCTTATATGAAACACCTTTAATTGCCATGAAACAACAGGTTGATCAAATTTGACTTTGACCTTCAGCCTTTCAGGGACAGATAAATTAAACACCATGCTGTTCACTGTGTCGGTTTTATGGATGAAATCTTGCAAATGGTTGATTGATGTAATGTTTGTTGTAATTTCAATATCAAGGCTTAGTTCTTTGATTAAATTAATGTATGTAATTAAATATTTCCCCTCTTCAACGCTCAACAGAAGTCTACATCTCCCTATTTATCTTTCCTTATCAAGCTTCAGGTCACCCGCTCCACTCTGCCCCATCAGTGTTGATATATTTCAGATTTTAAGAGCAGAAGGGACTGCAGTGATCATCTAGTTCCTAGCCTTGTCCTCCCATTTGCATCATCTCTGTGCATTCTCCCAGGAAGCCTCTTATGCATGGTATGACCTTCCTGAGCTCATCTGCAGAGCCCCTTATCCCTAAAAATCCACTTCTGTTGTGCTGCTTACAGTGAACTGAGTTGAGTGGGGCTCTGAGATTTTAAGGTCATGTCTATCCAGTACCCCAGGTACCTTGGACAAATTACAAACTTGCATCACAATATACCAAACAAAACTTAAGAAAGGAAAGGATCAGCCCAGCTCACCTGGAATATGGCCAGAAGAAACTAAGGACTACACTGAGGGTTTGGTCGGTATAGCTACTTCCCTTAAGATGACATGGTTATGCTGATCTAATCCCCAGTGCAGACACAGCTAGGTTGATGGAAGATAGCTGCCATTATTTGGGGAGGTGATGTTCCTACAGCACTGGAAAACCCTTTCCATCTCTGTAGGCTTCACCTACCCTATGGGTTTATGCTGGCAGTGCTGTAGCTATTCCAGTGTTGTCCTCATAGTGTAGACATGGCCTGAAATGATAGAATTGCATGAAATACATCTCAATTTTACCAATCAATTTAATTTGGATTTGAAATAAACAAACATGAGTAAAAAAAGCCAGGAAAGTTTCCAAAAAAAGACACAGGAGATGGTCTCTGAACTGCTATCCAGCTGCTCACTCAGTCCCAACTCAGGTTGCACATGCTCAGAAAAAAAAGTGGGGGGAGGGGGAAGTTTGAAGATCTCCTTCACAGTCAACAGGAAGAGGAGGAGCCATAAATGTACAGGACATGGATTTACCATCTGCCTGTTGATAAAATCCTGGGAAAACAGATGGGTGTTGAAGCACGTCCTGAAGCCCCTCCTAATTATACCAGAGGATTGTCAGCTTGGATTCCTCAAATACTCACACTTGTGGAGTTCCATGTAGAAAAAAGCTTTTATTTCAAAAAACACAGTAACCTGAGAAACTACAGAAGGATGCAGAAGTCCAGGGATGGATGGGCTGAAGCTAGACAAATTCAGACTAGAAACAAGATTAACATTTTTAATAGTGAAGGTAATGAACCATTGGAACAACTTTCCTAGCCCATCATTTGAAGTCTTTACATCAAGCTTGCATGTCTTTCTAAAATCATATGCCTAGTTCGCTCAAAAGCTATGGACTTAATGCTGGAATTACTTGGTGAAATTCAATGGCCTTTGTTATGCAGGAGGAGGTCAGACTACATGATCAGAATGGTCCCTTCAGGCCTTAAATCTTAGGAGGAGAGATAGGCAATGTGAATATTGGAGGCCCAGATTTTTCTGATTAAAATTTTAAGCCATTCTGCTCACTGGAATAGGCCTTGCATTGAGCCACTTGGGGATTATTTTATTCAGTTTACACTTGCTAATATATTCTAGCTATTTCTCTAAAAAAAACCCAATGACTGTGCTCTCCTCTCGAACCATTTCCAGTTCTGTATGCTGCATGTGTAAAACTATAAGGAAAGTACTATAGTAAAATATGGCACTAACAAACAGTTAATAATACCAATCTGAAAAGTGACTATTTAATAGCTCCTATTTGAGAAGCAAAACCAGAATGAATAGGGATATAATCCTGCTATTCATGGCCTGCTCATGAATAGCCAATGTGGGTGATTGTAAGGGAAACTGTAAGCTGATGGCTCATAGCTGGGGCTCATCGTAAGTAAATAAATATACACTGTGCGTGACTCTCACACATTCTATTTCATGGGCTAGCACCGTAGTGCATTTTTCTCTCCTCTTTAATCCATGGTGACTTAAAAACAACAACCATGTACGGTAGTAACAGCAACTCATTGTAACTGCAGGTGATGGGTGTGAGGCAGGTTTATAGAATGTCATGGATTCTGCTATTGTGATAACAGTAATATAAAATATACAGGCTCACATTATGTCATCCATTTTCAAGCAGGCCTCTACACTGAAATCCCCTCTGAAGCCACTGAGGAGGTAGGTCTTATAAATGGTTCACACAAAAATATCTCCATGACAGTACTAGCTGCATAAAAAGAGATCTTGCCATTAGCAGGGATAATTGAGTGTTATGCATTTCCTTATTTTATTTTAAAGTGTTTCCATTCTCCTATTTTAAATATTTTATTTGAAACAAAATATTTCCCCATGATAGTTTACTGAGTTTCAATGAAGTAAGAACTCTTATTATTTCTTTTTAAATGGTGGAACCAGCTCTAAAATCCATCCTACTTTCATCATGTTCCCCACATCCCCCTCAAGCAATGATGGACTTTGTTTAATATAAGGCATTCAAAGAAAGGCACCCTGTGAGCAGAGTCTAGATTCCTTACTTGGAGGAAACTGGATCAGACAAATATTTAATGCCCAAACAGCCACTGGTATATACCGGAGGAATGCATACCATCTGTTTTTGCTATCCTTTGTGTTTGTAATAGCCTACTTTTCTAGTATAATCAACTTTTTTCACAAGGCAAATAAGATCTGTGATATCTGGCTGCTGTGTCGCTTTGTCCCTCTGTCTGCTTGTCCCACTGTATCTGAAAGAAGAGCTTCAAGGAGATGTGGTTATTTAAACTATTAAAAGAGAGATAAAAATCTAATGGAAATACGTAATTTTTAAAATGTTAGTAGGAAATCTTTTTTTAATAAGGAAAATATCAATTTTAATGAACCTATGGAGATATTTTCAGTTAGGTATAGGGAAATAGAAGAAAATATTGTTTTTTAAAAGTACCCTGTTGTAATTTACAAATATTTGGTCAAGTCCTGCTCACCTTACCCATTCATTAAATCCCACTGACTACTCACATGACTAAGGGAAGCAGGATTTGGCCTACTGTATTCGAAAAACGAGTAAAACTAAGCCCTAGACATTACAGCCCTGATCCTTCCAAGACTTAACCAAAATGTTTGATGTTACACATTTGAATCATCCTATTGAATTGAATTGGGATACTCACATATGTAAAGATAGGTGTGTGATTTAGTCTTTGCATTATCTGGGCCTAAGCAAATGAGCATAATCAAACATTGTATGATTTAATTTCTTACCTCGAAAAGAATCTCAGCAAAATACCAGACATCTAAACATCTATACACAAATAGGCTAATGCAAGACACAAGGTTGGATGAATCATATGTAACTAGTTACTGGTAACTGCAAGCATGGATAAATCGCAGCATATATCAGTGGGCTTATTTTTTTCTCCCTTTAGATGTGTTTGAAGAGTCACCATTCCATCCCAAACTCATGTAGTCTGAAGTGTGACTGTTAAAAAAAAGTTCTCTTTCAATGTAAAATAACAAATGGCCCATACTTTTTAAAAGTCGCTGTCAAATCATTTTGAGAAACCTGGAAGGCCATGTGTTGTGAACAATGTTAAGTCTTGGGAAGTATGGAACAGAAAGGGTAAAAGTCATTTCAGCACTAGGTATTTTATTTGATTCTGAAAGCCACGGATACAATCTTATGTCATACTCCTTCTTGCTGTAGTTTACTGGGGAGACAAGCTAAGCCATGGTATCAGCTTTTGCTCTTCACTGCAATCAGCCTTCTATAGCTGTGTGTGGCAGTGTTAGAGAACATCACTTGGCCTGATCAGCCTTTTTGCGTTTGCATAATAAAAGTGGGGATTGAATGGAGCTTGGAAAATGAATTTCATTTCATGTTAAATCGTTCAGCAAGGCTCTAAGCTGTCGAGACCAAAAACAAAAAAAAGCCTTTCCTGACAGGCTGTTGGCCAAGTCTGATCTCTCCTGGTAATATTACCTTATGGTAAAACAAAAATAAAATAAGTAGACATATGTCACTACAATGAACAATTTACAGACACATAAAATCTAATAAATGGGAATCCGCCTGGCATTTGGAAACTAGCAGAAATAAATGCAGCAATTTTGGGATCAATGTTAAACCGAATTTTAAAAATTAAGTCTTAAATTTGGACATTGATCACAGCCCACATGAAGGAATAAAAATACCAAATTAGAGATGTGAGTGGTTAGAACAGCCTAAAACACATTTGGATCATTACACATGAATGTAAGTCCCTTTGTTTCTTTACAGATTTTTTATTTTTTTTATTTTGGAATTGCAAGGTATATACAAGAGACGTGACATGACACAACAGACAACAGATATTTTTCCTCCAAAGCTAGCTCATTTCCTTTTTAGTGGTGAATGGTTATATGGTTTTATTAGTTTAGTCTTCAATATGGGGTGGGGGGTTTTGGTTTTGTTTTGTTTTATATGTTTGCACCACAGGCAGAAAGTCAACGTGCAGGGTTTTTCCCTTTTTTTTTTACAATGCTGGTATCTGCCACTTCTTATTCAAAAGAAAATAGGAAACTTTCTCTTGGCACTTTAGTCTTGATCCAAAGCACACTGAAATCAATGGAATGACTCCTATTGACCTAAATGGGCTTTGGATTTGGGCCTTGTTAGAAAGTAGTTCTGAATGGTTTCTAATAATGCTTGTTTACACACAGAGTGGCATCAGTTTAATTTAAAGTGTGTTTTAAAAATCAATCTATTGTAACTGGTGCAAAAGGCAGGGTTAAACCCATAGGTGCTGGAACTAAGGGTGCTGCAACACCCCCTGGCTTGAAGTGGATTCCATCATATACAGGGTTTACAGTTTGGTTCAGTGGCTCTCAGCACCCCCACTGTAAAAATTGTTCCAGCACCTCTAGTTAAACCAGTGTTAAACCAGGATTATTTCAATGTAGTTTAAATTGATCAGTAATGGGGTTTAGAAAAAAAAAAAAAAAGCATTTCTTATAGTGAATGAAAAGTGTCCACACATGGTAAGGGCAGATAAGAGACACACCTGAATTGGTGGTGGTGCACAGCCATTTCATCCCCTGGGGGAGCCTAACATTTGTAAAGTCAATGGGAGCTGTGGATTCCTAGCATCTCTGAAAAAGTTGGCCCCATGAACCAGATATAGAAAAGAGCACGAGATGGGGTGGAGCCTCAGCACTTTATGACGTCTGTGCTTTCATGGCAATGGGAAGATTCCAAAATGAGATAATTCATCATTCATGCAAACTACAATAAGCCACTCTCTGGAGCTAAAGCTGTAAAATATGTGACCCCACAGACATCAAGGAAATCCTACATCCAAAGGACATTCCAGGAGGACCCACTTTGTTTTCTCTTCCTTTCATTTCAAGACAAAATAGGGATGTAAGCTCCAGGGGGCAGGGACTGTCTTTTTGTTCATGCACAGCACGCAGCACAATGGGGCCTTGGTCTATGACTGGCACTTCTAGGCAATAGGGAAATACAAATTAATATAATACAATTCTTATTTATAATAATAATAATAATAATATTTATCAGATTATCAGAATAAAAAGCCCTCCTAAACAATGGAGCAGGAGATACTTAATGTAAAGACATTAATGGGCCTAATAAATATTCCTAAGTAATGGGTTGTTTTACTAACCATCAAATTGCATTCTTAGCAATGTCATTTCTAAGAACAACTTTGAGCAGAGCAACGTTGTGTAACTTTTTGTGCATGGTATGAGTCAAATCCTGAACTCCTTCCTCAGGAAAAACTCACAGTCAACTCAACGAGGCTGCTGAGTAAGGAAAGGTTCAGAAAGTATTTCAGGATTTGGCCCCAGTGATATGAAAAATGAGACTGAAAATAAAAAGCCACAACACCCAAACTCAGTTATTTTTTACCTGAGAGTCAAAAAAGAATGCAAAGTGGGTAGACTTAATGGTATGTTTGAAAGAAAACATGAATTCTGTTTTTTTTTTTCTGTTTGAACAGTTCATTGTGACACCATAAATGGTGCCAGTGAACAAAAATGAAACTTCCTAGCCAATCAATAGCTGCATTTAATAGAGGGTATTAAAAATTGTCATCTCTAATCTGTAAGGCTTGTTAACAAAACCTATGCAACATAAAATTTACCCTTTCCTGTCCAGGAACAATGAACTTTGATGATTTACTCCGTTTTGCACAAGTTCATTACTTAGAGCAATTATGTGATTACCTAATTAAGTCATTAGACACAAAGGTAGTTATCTTGAGAGAATTACATCCTGGGGATACAGGCCCTACTTAAAATTGAGCCATTCATATTACAAAGATGTCTTTATTGTGTGAGCCAGAGGGAGAGGGGCGAAGGTGGGGGTATTGGGCGGGGGAAAGAATGTATCACCTTTCTCAAAGAAAACAGGATAGAACTTCACAAGTGAGAAAACACGATCATCAGATTTAACTAAATTATGTAGTTAATGTAGGCTAAAGTTAATCTCTCTACATCCATCACTGGAAAAAGTTTGCTGTACACTCATAAAAGCTCCCTCAACCACAGCTTTGGCAAACAGTGAAGATGTTCTATAAAGAATTCCATGTCTAAGGTCTATACACCATCCAGAGAGCTCAGCAAGTATGTTATATTAGTAACAATAATATTTAGCGCTTGTATAGTGCTTTCCAGCTATTTATCTCTAGAATCCAAATTCTGATAACCTCATTTCACAAGTAACCTCCATTGACTTTAATGTGACTACTCACAGAGTAAGATGCTACTTAGTGTGAGTAAAGTTACTGGCATCTAGTAAAAAGTACTTTACAAAGAAGCAAACCTGCTCTTATCCACACAGGGATGGGGCACAGGATGCTGAATATCAAAATGTTCACAAGTGTCCACAAATTGGGGGTGCATCAATTTTTTTTCGTGCCCAACTTCAGACACCTTCAGTCTTTTTGTCAGAAACACTGAGCACTGACAACTCCAACCGAAGACAATAAATGACAATGCCTGCTAGCAGCAGAAATCAAGAGTGGCATTAGGGCTTGTCTAAACTACATTAATGCAAATTAGGAACTTTTTATTTCACACCTGTAGCATCGACATTATAGAGTTACAGGGCAGGACTTTGGTGAACTCCTCTATTCACAGCCCTGTAGTTTGAACTGTGGGGTAGTGTAACCATAGCGTGAGTCACAGAAGTGGTCCCATACACTTAAACACTAGCATCCCATTGTACAAACCCATACAAAAGCATACAGAGACATTGTGCCTCTTATATATTTGAGGTGGGTAGGATTTCTTTAGTGTGAAGGCTATTCATATGGCCCAGTGTTTTTATTTCATTCTTTCATTTGACACTAAGGTTCAATATCGAGATGAGCCAATGAGCAGCTGTAAGTAATAAACTTAGATGGCTTTAATGGAACCCACCCTTCATTTATCAAACCTCTTTTTGTAAGAGTCAGCAAAAAACAAATGGTATATTGTTTATTTTAAAGAAAGAAAGGATACAGCTTTATGCGAGTTAATGATATAATGTGTGTTGGTTCTTATACAAGATGAGAGCTGTGATCCCTCCAAAAAACGTATACAATTGTAATAACCCTCTGTTGCCGCAAATATAGTGAGAAGTAATGGAAAGCAACTAAGAAAAAAAAATGAGGTTGATTATTAGGGAACATTGCCTAGTGGTGAGATGTTTAATAGTCAACAGCACTGAGTCTCAAGGAAAGCCCCATAAACTGATTTTTTTATAACTGGATTAGATGAAACACTAGAAAATATAAGGTTGGGAATAATCCTGTATTGGACCCTGAAGGATGGACTTAGATGTAACCAAACAGGAATTTTCCATCTCTGATTTCTGATTGGAGAATGGCTGGGCTTTTTAAGCACAAAGCAGCTTGTTCCCTGCAATATTAGCTTTTACAGAGACCCACCAGTAGAACACTCTAACTCTGCTCCTCTTGGGGCAGTGTGTGTATTTGTCAGCTCGGGCCAGATATTTGCACCCAGAGAGTTGGCAAAAAAAAGACTTTAATTCATCCCTAAATGAACAGTTGACTCTATGAAACATTATGCTACCAGCTCTCCCTGTTCTGGTATAAGGGAGGTGTCAGGGTCAGAGGGGGGCGAGTATAGAATGGTTCGGGAGGAAGAATGTTGGTGTAGACCTGAAGCATAATGTACTCTAGTGATTCAGACCCAGAAGAACAATCCCTAGAGTATTGCTCCATCTAGCATAAGCATCAGAAATATCTATAATTAGAAGCAGACCTGAAACAAACCCAAATCCGCCCAGATGACCGAAATCTGGGGAAATGTGGGTCCAGATCTGAACTTTGTGGGTCAGGCCCATCTGTTAAAATAAATACATAATACCCAATTTGTACTTACCTCATGATATATTAGTGGGGATGATTTTGCTTTCCTCTGGAATATAGAGCAGACATCATTTACTCGGTTTAGGGGACCATATGACCAGTTTCCCACATTTGCAGTTTTACGCCTATATTTCTTTTTCTGTACTTTGACTAGTCCAGATTTTGCCCACATCCCACCTGATTTCTGTTCTCTTCTAACCAACCAGCCACTAGAGTGAATAATATGAAATATTTTTAGCAAATATTCATAGCAATTTTTCATTAAATCTCTCTGGCCCTGCTCATGAGCCTTTGGTGGTTGCTGTTTGCAGACATGCAAGCGATTGAGTCTTACCTTCATAGATATTAGCACAGGTTACACACTTGAGTATTTGCAAAAGCTGAAGGTTAAGTCTTCAGGTATTCATGCAAGCCATTCTGCTGTGCTCACCCAAGGCTAGATTGGACGCTCATCTCACACAACCATACGGGGAACAGTGAAGTCTTCCCCATCCCTCTGTATGGCTGCATAAAACCTTCCCAAATTGCAACTTCAGGTGTGGTCCAGAGAGCCAAGGCTGTTCCTCTAATGCATACCTTTGCCCTGGGAGCAAGTGGTCAGTAAAAGGATGGGTGGGAAGGGGTTAAGATACCCCTTTATGCATCAGTGACAGGTAGTGGCTGGATGTGACATAGAGGGGAGGGGAGTATGCCGCACCATGTAAAAGGCTGTAGCAGATTACTTGTTTATTGCAAGAGGAGAGTACAGAACACATTGTGCTTTCCAAGGTACAATGCCTTCTGGGGTTGCTCCTGCGATGGTGTGGCTTACTCCAAGGCTGTGCCCACATTCAGGGAATAGAATATCATGCGACTTATCTGACCAATCAAAATTAAGCAAAACAGGTGACATTTTGAATAGACGTGATCTATTTCATAGAGTGAAAATTTCTACATGATATTCATCAAATAAATGTGAATCATAGATAACTGAGGGAACCGCAATCCATTTGCAGTTATTTTGTGAGCAGAACATCCATCACATCCATGATTTGGTGAGAGTTAATAGTTCAGCTTTATACATTCACCCTGCAGTCCGAGTATTAATCTGATTCCTGGCTATCATGAAAATCAGCTACGACAAAAACACAACCCCCTGTTCTTCACCTTTATTGAGGGCATCCTTGGGCGTATGGAAGAGTGTGAAAAACAAAACTCTTTCTGTCAAAGTAAATGTCACTCAGCAATCTAGTGTGTCAGAGAGAGGTGTGCAGGTCTAGGATCGACATGCTGCAGCTATTATCACTAATACTCACCATATGCCTGCAAGGATGTAAAATGTGATATGTGACAGATCAGAAGAGATGAACAGGAAAGGATAATGGGTATTCGAATATGTGTTCCCCATCCCCCTCCATCTCCCTCTCTTTCCTGTCTTTTCATATATAGAAGGAAAGAAACCATCAAAGAAAAAAGCAACATAGGCAGGCCTGATTCTCCTTTCACTTACAGCACTGTAGCACTATTGATATAAATGGAGTTACCCCTGATTTACCTCAGAGTAAATGAGTGGGCCTTCAGGACCACTGTCTATTAAATAAATGGAGATATCCCATCTTCTAGAACTGGAAGGGACCTTGAAAGGTCATCAAGTCCAGCCCCCTGCCTTCACTAGCAGGACCAAGTACTGATTTTGCCCCAGATCCTTAAGTGGCCCTCTCAAGGATTGAACTCCTAATCCTGGGTTTAGCAGGCCAATGCTCAAACCACTGAGCTATTGTTCCATTCTAAATCACACCTCACAACTGAGGTGGACAAGTGAAATATCTACATAATCTATGAATCATTTAGGAGAGAAAAAACACAGAACTACTATGAAATTACTTTTGAAGGCATTTGTGAAGTGCCAGACCCTTATTACAGATTTTTAAAAGTTTGTCGTGACATGACATGCAATAGCAGCAAGTAACATTAAATAAGATGTGGGAATATAGGGCTTGATCTTGCAAAGTTCTAGGCATTGCTAGATGTGGTGAGTACCCTCAATGCCTAATGAAGTCAATGAGAATTGAAGATGTTCAGCACCTTGCAGGATTTGGTGCTTGAAGACTCCAGAGAGATGGCAAAGCCACTCAGCTCTGCTTAGAAAACCCTTCGGCCAGTGCAATTAAGAAAGTGTAATAAAATGAGGAAGTGCTGTTCCTTCTCTCATGGAAGGGGAATTAGAGCCATAGATTGTTCTAAGTGCTAAGTCTGGGCTCAGCTTCTGGGAAATACAGAGCCTTTTGAGCTGCATGCTTGAGCATTGGTTTCTCTAAGCAATGTTTCAGAAGCTTTGGTTCGGATGAACTCTGAAAAGCTTGGACTCTGCTTCTGTGAACTCCTGCTCCCACTTAGTACTGTGCTGGTGACAAGACTCACCTCCTCTGAACATCTGCCTTGTCTAAGTACCATGCTTTGATGCTGCTCCTCTGAAAAGTTACAAGCTCACAGCACTGTTCAAAGGCTCAGTTGGTGTGGGCTCTCTCTCTCATGGAGTGCTTTGCCTTGCCCCCTGACAGGATTATCTCTGCAAGAGTTTTATCAGTGCTTGGTTCCTATGACCTCCTGCTCCTTCAGAGCAATATCCCTTAATGACAATGAAGCACTCTGCCCACTGTAAGTTACTTGCAAAATGGTACCCCTAGATCTGTAGCCTCCTGCTTGCCACTAGCCTTTAAAATGTGAATCAAAGACCCATAGTGAAAGACGCCATTCAAGAGCAGAGGAGGGAGCATGAAACATTACATGGGATTCAGCTTTACTTAAAGACAAAGTTTTCTGTAACTTCCATTTCAAATTGTGTTGCTTCTGACGTTAAAAATTTACCGTGGGATAACAAGAGATTTGTGTCAAACACAGGCAAATTTGGGTCTAAAATGAATGCTGTGCCTTGTAATGAGGCACAGGCCTGAGAAGTACTCAATGGTTTAGTCCCTTTTGCCCAATTGGTGAAAACAACATTGTTTCTCAGTGATAGCAAAGGCAGAGGGGGTGTGTGAGGGTAAGGGCTCCCAGGTTAGGTGGCCTATAGCAATTGGTATACCTATGTACATTGGGGCCAGAAAAAACAGCCCAGTCTGGAGGGGAAGTGGAGGCAAAGGGAAGAATTATTTTTTTGTAAATAATAGGAGTCAGTGAGAAGTAATAAGAGGAAGGGAGGGGTGCAAAGTTAGGCAAGACCTAAGTGCTTTATATGAAAAAGAAACTGATAAAAAGGGAGTGCTGCAAAGATAAGGGCCAGATCCTTAGAGGATATAACTAAACGTATCTGCATTGTAGCCAACAGCAATACTTTGATTTATGCCAGCTGAGGGTCAAACATAGACTCTGCCAGAGGTAGCAAAAAACCATCACAAGAACAGCAGAAAAAGGCAAAGGCTTCTGGCATCCCATGCAAGTACCAGTGTCTTTAGAAGGGGAAAATAAGTAGTAGATAGGAATGTATGAATCAGTAAACAAAGACAAGAACCCTCCTTCACCTTTGCCCATTTCTAAAACTCCAACTGAACTTGTTCCAAGTTTCTGAAGTGTTCAATTATTTCCCCCCATTATTTTTCAGTTATCCTTACATGTCTTTCTGCAAAAACAAGACATCATAATACTTAGGGTAGATATAAATGGCAAATTACAATGCTCAGCTCCCACATAATGTTTTTCACACGATTTTCACAGTGTTGTATGAATTAATCATAATGACCCTTTGATGGGCATGCTAGTATTAATATCCCCATATTCCAGATGGGGAAAACAGACACCGAGAGCTTAAGTGAACCCAGGAGTTCCAAATTCCTACACTTGTGCACCAATCACCAGGCCACATTTCCTGCTAACTTCTGGAAATCTTCCAGGAAAGTCTGATCCAGAACCCTCAGGAGGTGAAGATAAACAAGAAGCAGAGGATGCTCACCAGAACCAAACTAGAATCCGGAGGGTCCGGTTCTTCATTGCTTTGCACCTTGGGGAATCATTTATGCCCATGAATTCTGATTCAGCAGTGTTTTGCACACAATGTGCATGGCATAGACTCATAGAATTTTAAGGTCAGAAGGGACCATGATAATAATCTAGTCTGACGTCATGAAGATCAAAGGCTGCAGATTCTCACCCACGCACTCCTGCAACAGCCCCATAACTTCTGGGATGAGTTACTGAAGTCCACAAATCTTTGATGTAAAGATTTCAAATGACAGAGAATCTATCATTTACTCTAGTTAAAACCATCAAGTGACCTCTGCCCTGTGCTGCAGAGGAAGGCAAAAAAAGCCTAGGGTGTCAACCAATCTGACCTGAGGGAAATTCCTTCCTGACCCCAAATATGGCAATCAGTTAGAACCTGAGCATGTGGGCCAGACACCTGGGAAAGAATCACAGAATGATATGACTGAAAGGGACCTAGAGAGGTCATCTATTCCAGTCCCCTGCACTCATGGCAGGAATAAGTATTATCTAGACCATCCCTGACAGGTGTTTGTCTAATCTGCTCTTAAAAATCTCCAGTGATGGAGAATCCACAACCTCCCTAGGCAATTTATTCCAGTGCTTAATCACTCTGACAGTTAGGAAGTTTTTCCTAATGTCCAACCTAAACCCCCCTTGCTGCAATTTAAGCCCACTGTTTCTTGTCCTATCCTCAGAGGTTAAGGAGAACAATTTGTCTCCCTCCTCCTAGTAACAACTTTTTATGTACTTGAAAACTGTTATCATGTCCCCTCTCAATCTTCTCTTCTCCAGACTAAACAAACCCAATTTTTTTCAATCTTCACTCATAGGTCATGTTTTCTAGACCTTTAATCATTTTTGTTGCTCTTCTCTGGACTTTCTCCAATTTGTCAACATCTTTCATGAAATGTGATGCCCAGAACTGGACAAAATACTCCAGTTGAGGCCTAATTAGCACAGAGTAGAGCCAAAGAATTACTTCTCGTGTCTTTCTTGCAATACTCCTGCTAATACACCCTAGGATGATGTTTGCATTTTTTGCAACTGTGTTACACTGTTGACTCATATTTAGCTTGTGATCCACTATGTTCCCCAGATCCCTTTCTGCAGTACTCCTTCCTAAGCAGTCATTTCCCATTTTGTATGTGTGCAACTGATTGTTCCTTCCTAAATTGAGTACTTCGCATTTGTCCTTATTGAATTTCATCCTTTTTATTTCAGACCATTTCTCCAGTTTGTCCAGATCATTTTGATCCTATCCTCAAAAGCACTTGCAACCCCTCTGAGCTTGGTATTGTCTGCAAAATTTATAAGTGTACTCTCTATGCCATTATCTAAATCATTGAAGAAGATATTGAACAGAACCAGACCCAGAACTGATCCCTGAGGGACCCCACTCAATATGCCCTTGCAGCATGACTGTGAACCACTGATAATACTTTCTGGGAACAGTTTTTCAGCCAGTTATGTACCCATCTAGGTTGTATTTCCGTAGTTTGTTTATGAGGTCATGTGAGACAGTATCAAAAGCTTTACTAAAGTCAAGATATACCACATCTACCACTCCCCCACTATCCAAAAGGTTTCTTATCCTGTCAAAGAAAGGTATTAGATTGGTCTGACATGATTTGTTCTTGGTGTAACTCGGATCCCTCCCCATCTAGTGCTCCATCTCCTGCCATAGGAGATATTTGCTAATAGCAGTTAGGGAGGGCCATATGCCATTGTACGCAACTTCATCATATCATCCACTCCATAAATTTATCAAGCTAAGTCTTGAAACAAGTTAGATTTTTTGCACCCACTACTCTCCATCATTCCTCTGATTACACTGGTCTACAATTTTTGAGAAGTCGTCTGCTTCAGAGGTAAAATGTGCTATTTATTATGTATTTTGATGTGCTGAATTCAGATATGACAATTAAAACAACTGATTGGCTACTGTTTCTAAGATAAATAAGTTTTTACATTTTATGTCTATGTATATTGTGT
>NW_020664447.1:67450358-67610296 GCF_002925995.2 Terrapene triunguis
TTTGACTACATTTATTTCAGAAGCATTTTGGCTGTAGAGCAGTGATTAGAGGCCTTCATCTAATTTCAATTTTAAACTTGTTGATGGCAGTTTATATCCATTAGTTTTTGTGCCACCATTGGCCCTTAACTTAAATAATTCCTCTCCCTCCCTGGTGTTTATCCCTCTGATGTATTTAGAGACACCAGTCATATCTCTCCTCGGCCTTCACTTTGTTAGGCTAAACAAGCCAAGTCTCCTCTCATAAGGTAGGTTCTCCATTCCTCTGATCATCCTAGTAGCCCTTCTCTGCACCAGTTCCAGTTTGAATTCATCTTTCTTAAACATGGGAGACCAGAATTGCACACAGTCTTCTGAATGAGGTTTCACCAGTGCCTTGTACAATGGTACCAACACTTCCTTATCTCAACTGGAAATACCTCACATAATGCATTCTAGGATTGCATTAGCCTTTTTCATGGCCACATCACATTGGCAGCTCATAGTCATCTTGCGATCAGCAAATCCACCCAGGTCGTTCTCCTCCTTTGGCACTTCTAACTAATAAGTCCCCAGGTTACAGCAAAAATTCTTTTTGTTAGTTCATTTTTGCACTATTAAATTGTATCCCATTTTTACTACTCCAGTTTTCAAGGTCATCCAAATCTTCTCGTATGATATTCTGGTCCTCTTCCATATTGGCAATACCTCCCAACTTTGTGTCATCCACAAAATTTATTGGCACTCTCCCACTTTTAGTGCAAAGGTCATTAATGAACATGTTAAACAAGATCGGTCCCAAGATTGATCCTTGAGGAATTTCACTAGTAACTTCTCTCCAGCCAGATAGTTCACATTTCACTATAAGCCACATAAATCAGTTCCTTATCCACCTTTTGATTCTCATATTAAACCCCATCTTCTCCAATTTAACTAATAATTCCCCATGTAGAACTGTATCAAATGCTTTACTGAAATCCAGGTAGATTAAATCTACCACATTTCTTTTTTCTAGAAAATTAGTTATCTTCTCAAAGAAAGAGATCAGGTTGGTCTGGCAAAATCTGCCTTTTGTAAAACAGCATTGCATTTTATCCCAATTGTCTGCATAAAATAACTGAACAAGATGCAAGAGAGACAAGGCGGGTGAGGTAATATCTTCTATCGGACCAACTTCTGTTGGTGAAAGAGACAAGCTTTTGAGCTACACAAAGCTTTTGTTCAGGTCACAGGATGCAAGACACAACACACACAACAGAGGAGTCACTGAATCTTTTGAGGGTTGCTCTTCACTAATTTAAGTAATAGAATAGGAATAGATCTATCCCCCTTTTCCCAAAAGCAAGAGACCCATAGCTCAGGCTACACTGTCATGAACCCATGGCTTAGAACATTCTTGGACAGAAGAAAGAAAGGGAGAGAAATTATGTAGAGAAAATATAGTTTTATTTCTATACCATTGATCCTTTGAAACAGGAAAGAGAAGTCACATTTTCACCAACTCAGTCAGAAAAGTTCTCCACAGAGAGATAGAGACAGTATTAATATCCATTATATTATGTAAATGCGGGGTTAAGGAACATAAAAAAACCATTAGTGTTCAGTTATCTTCAATAATTGAATCAATGGAATTGATTCCAGGGTTTAATCACAAGGACTCTATTTTTAAGAAAGATATTTTGGGGCTTTTAAGATTCTTGAAATCTGATCCAGTTCTACAAATAACCCTATGGATTGATGCTGGGGAGATATTTAAGGGTTATGCCAAACATACTGAGAATCCTATTTCCACTTACCTTTCCTTCCTCCTCACATATACATCCCAGATTTTAGAATAATGTTTACAGAATAGCCCTCAGGGATGGATCCTGCTCAGTACAGATGCAGAGTGTTGCATGTAAAATATGGTCAGCTGGACAGGAAGTGCAAAGAGATCCTGCATGATCAGGAATGCACCTCTGTTCCCACTAATATCTCTCCTGCCTAGCAACAAGAGTAAAGAATAAGTGGGGAGCACATAGCTATGCACCTCATTAACTTGTCTCTTCAGAAACACCCACACTCTACCACAGTCCACTAGTAGGGACAGAGTCTCAGGTGGTGTAAATTTATATCAGCTGAGAAACTACCTCCTTGTTTTTATCTTACTCACTTTTGCGGACTTAAGGTTTCCTAATACCATGTGAAGAAATATATGCCTATCATTTAACTATACTTGCATCACCTCTATTGGCATAATAACTTTACGCACTTGCTGTGCATAAAGGATTTCCAGGGATCAGACCAGAGGTTGAAAGCTTGTCAATGCAGGGACCCTTTTGCGTTTTTGGAAAACGCATAGTACAAAGTGTGTGCTGCTTCAAATAAACAACAATAATATGGTTTGTTTGTTCATCTTACCTAAAATATCCATTCTTCCTCCTAAGAAACTGCATAGCTCAGAATGTATTCAACGAACTTGAGTGGAGTGACATGTCCAGTACAGGGCTGTGGATATCACATCAAGAACAAGTGACCTGTATCCTTCTCTTGAAGTCTAGTTTCCCATCAAAGCATTGTGGAATTACATACTTGCCTCCCAGCAGTTTAGGGTCATGTGGTTGAATCCCATAAAATCAACACCCCTGAACTTAAACAGACATGTGGCTCAAAGACTGAAATGTTGCCACTCTGAAAACTTGATGAAAGCTGTAAAGTTGAGAGGGGGTAAATTATTGGGTGGTTCAGAGAAAGGAGAGGTGAGTCCCATTGCTAGACAATAGCTTCATAATCAACACCTCTTCTCCCTTATTAAAGGACCAGAGGGGTTGGGTGTTTTTTACAAATGCAATTTATCTTTACCAAATCAGAGTGAATTCTAGGTACATTTCATATGGGATTTGAAAGGAAACAAATCCAACTAACCAACCAACTCACCTTCCCCCCCCCCCAAACGAAAATATGCCTCAGAATTTGCAACTCTGAAATGACTCTGTAGTCCTTTCAACTGTTTTACGACTTCTTAGCCTATTGATTTTATGAGCTGTCTTTTAGGATTTGACCATATATCCAGATCTCTCTTCCAGTATGACAGGGGGAGAACTGACACATTGGAAATGATTTTTTAGATCATGGCACAAATTTGGTTCAGATTCATGAAGTTCTTTGGTTTTGTGGAGTGAACCCTCTATTCTCTGAGACTGAAAAGAATCGGATCTTAGCACATAGAGAACAAATTATTCAGAAAGACAACAATCCTGGAAGCCCGGAATATCTCTGGATATAATTCTACTCTTGGATACATTCATAAACTGCCAGTTTTGACCTATTCCAGATTTGCATGAGTGTAACAGAGAGCAGAATTTGGCCCTCACTCACTACAGATTCTGCCGCATTGGCAGGACAATGGGCTGGAGAGACCTAACAAATTCATAGATGTTGGGGAAGGAAAAGTTTTCTGTTTCCATCCATACTGTGCAGAACATGGCATTTGGAGAGGAAAGAAGAGCAGATGTAGGAGAGACATTTTGTATCTTTGTTGCTCCAAAAGCTATGGCGATAACAATGCCACTTATACATATATTTATCCCCAATGCTTACAAACTATGATTCACTCTAACTTTCCAACTGTTCTGTCGTGTGGGTTTTTGTTACAGCAAGACAAGCCCGTTGCCACTCACATTTATACCACACGTTTCTTTTTTATTTCTTTTCTGGATAACAGCCCAAATCCACACAGCAGGTGCTGTCTCAGGAATGTCACCATCTAATAAAAATACCGTAACATAACACAGAGGCAATAAAACTTTCTTCACATGGACTTTGCTTCTCCTGACAGACTGAATTCCTAATAAGAAAACGCCTACAATATCTATGGAAGATGAACATATAAGTTTTATCATTAAGGGGAATTCTTTTCTCTCTTGTTTAGACAATGAAGTCAGATACAATGTGACATAAGCTGTGCAAGAGCTTTATAGCCTTCCTCTGTCAGCAAAACAGCCAGGGATATGGTGAGCTACAGAGCCATGAATTTCTTGGCCAGTGCAAGATTCCATGAAAGGACGGATGGTTGATTTAATCAATGGAAAAAAATGAAATCAGCTGGACTAGAGAGATCAAGAACTGTTTGTTAAAGATTTTTAGATGTATTTTGTCCACAATAAAGACAAGGTGGATGAGCTGTCCTTATGCAGCTCAAAAGCTTGTCTCTTGTACCAGTCAAAGATATTACCTCACTCACCTTGTCTCTCTAATACTCTGGGACAAATGCAGCTACAGCAACACTGTAAACAACAATGGAAAACATCAAATTTTATCCGTAAGCATTTTGTGGATACCCATCTCAAACCTTGCATTCATCAGTGTGCAGCTTTTCCCTAATATACAGCACAGTTCACACTGCAAGGCAAATCTTGTCTAGGTCATGATTTAAATACCTTGAAAGCCCCATATATAAAAAAATTAATTGGAAGGCCTGCAAAGGAAAAGATTTCAACTTTCAGCAAATTGTATTTTAGTCACCCTGATACTGGAGATAAATTAATTGGACACCACTTTGAAGTGCTCAAGTGCAGACACAATATTTTTAAGTTGGATACACATGCAGAAGCAGTACTTGCTAACTTTGTCTGCCTCTCGACTAGGCTGCTATTTTACTGGGATTGTTCTTTTTCAAACCAATATTTTTACCCAACATTTCCTTGTATCTGTTGACTTAGAGATGGATCATGTTTAATGTTTAAAGTACAGGAAGAGGACACATAAAAACATAACATATCTACCTATATGTTGCATTTGTAATGCAATCTCTGTCTATCTATCGCTGGATCCATTGCCATTTTTTATAGGCCCCAAACTGGGTTCCTCTCCTGGCTGTGTCAGAGACTTGCGGTTAAACTTTGAGGAAATGATTTAGATAAAAATTTTCTAACTGGGGTGCCTAAAGATAGGTGCATAGTTTGTCACCTAAGCAGAAGCAACCAGATTTTTCAGTATTGCTGAGTATGCTCCATTCAAGACCATGGAGTTCAGATCTTGAGCACAGTCTGGTGCAATTTGCAGTGTTTTCTTGGCAAAGTGATCTCATAGCAGTCAAATTCTTTGTCCTGTTATGTAATTGCTTAGCTGCGTGACACAATTAATACATAATATTTTGTCTAATGATCTCAAAGCAACTTTTAAATAGTAATTAATCTTTACAACAGCCTTGTGGAGCAGAGATAATGATATCAATTTTAAATATGGGAAAACTGAAGCACAGATGCCCCAGTTCAGGAAAGAAGCCTTATTCGGGACAACGCATGCTTAACTTTAAGCATATGCTTAAAGTGAAACACATATTTAAGTGCTTTCCTGAACTGGGATCAGAAAAGTTAAGTTACTTCCCCAAGGTCCCACAGTGAATCAATAGCAGAAACCAGGGAATAGCAGAACCCAATTATCCTGACCCTCTTCTAACCAGTAGACCGTACTGCCTCTGTTAACAACATCCTTCCTGATAACCTTGCATAAATTGAGCTCTGCAGGAGAGGGGAAATAATTAGTGCAGAAAATGACAGCACAGACTGGTGCCCTTACTTTAAAATATTAACTGCCTTCAGAAGGTGGTGTTTACCTTCCAAAGCATCATGCATTAATCCTAAATAATTCATACAGGGGTTAATTAAAACTCATGTGACACACAAGCTGCACCTTTACTTAACAGCTGTGTTTTTAGATGGAATAGAAGACCCTTGAGTTTTATATGAGAATTGCCAATGAATTTCACTTCTTTTTGAAGTGCATGTTTTCATTATCATACAATACTTCTCCTTACTCTATATTCCAATGAACAGAATGCTAGCTGTAGGTGCTTCTCTATTAATTTCTTATTCTCTTGGAACAGAGACCAAACTTAAGTAGCCTTCCAAAGAAGAACTTGAAATTACTAAGACTCTTCGTTTTTTTGTTTTTTGTTTTGTTTTAATCTTTACTTGGACAACACAGAGCTTTTGCCATGCTACCTTTAATTAACGGAAACAGTTCACTGAATAAAAGAATGCCTAAAGGGAAGATTTTACATTCAAGAGAGGGCTTTGCATTACAAGTAGCTGACAAAGGGATCCCAGTAGTCCAGGCAATGAAATAAGCCTGAATGCTACTGTGTTGTGTGTATCTTTGTATAATATGGCAAAAGATGCTATATATATGCAAAATATTATTCATTATTTTCCTGGTTTTGCATATGAAACTGAAACTCAGTTATCACCATTACTGCTAATATTATTTATGTAAACACTCCAGTAAAGGATCAAGACCCCATTGTGCTAGCACTGTACATACATATAATGAAAAGATATTCCTGCTGGTAACCAATGCATAGATGTCTCTTTTTCATAGTTACCAGCAGGGGCAACAGGTGAATAAAGCAAACAGATAATGGAGCACAAGGTAAGAGTGAGACAATTGTGATTAATATAATAAGCAATGGTCACAGTTCACCAAACCATTGTGTCCATTAACGGTGAATAGAAATCCTTCTTATGGCAAACAATAATTATCTATATTAGGCCCCCATTCCTGTAGCATGTGAGCACCTCACTATCTTTAGTTTATTTATTCTCACAGCCCCCTGTGAGGCTGGGAAGTGCTATTATCCCCATTTTACAGATGGGGAACTGAAGTGGAATTGCACAAGAGGTCATACAGGAGAAGTCTATGGTAGAAGCAGCGTTTGAATCCAGGTTTCCAGAGTCTAAGGCTACTGCCATAATCACAGGCTCATTGTTCCTCTTCCTTGCAGGGATGTAGTAAGACTTAATTAGTTAATATTTATATAGCATTATAGTTATGAATGTTTTTAATCACTGATATATAGAACTGCCGGCAGTACAAATTCTTTCCTTGTGTAACCATTAAGTGACACTAATTGAGAGTGGGGACAGAGATAAAAATTAAAAAAGGAGGGCAGAGTTGAGGTAGGGTAGGTTTTTAATAAATTTATACAGCCAGACACATTTTTAAAAGAACTCAAATCCCTGTTAGGTGCCTAAATAAGGGCTGAATTTTTCAAAAAGCTTCCGTACCCAGTATGTTGAGAGTTCTTTAATGTAACCACTTATTTTGTGCTTAGATGGTAACAGAGCTGTTTTGAAAGTTTGGCCCATTGCTATTAAAAACAAACAAACTGGTTTTTAATCAGCTTATCCACTTGATCCATGTTCCATTAAATAAACTCTTTGTTTCGGACATTCAACATGTAAGTGTTAGCTTTTGTTAGTTATATTTTTTATGAATCTGGAATTCTCAGTATGATTTAAAAAGTGAAAAAGCTCCTCAGTCCATCTAACCCTTTGGGGTGATGAGGATTATTACAAATGCAGGCCTTTGTGTGTGAAGAACCTCAGAAAAGAGTGGCAGTTCTTGTAGGCAAGAGCACTGACAAGTGTCTCATGGGACTCAAAAAAATGATACTGTTACAAAATTGTGATGGGAAGGGTTTATCAGCTTCTAGCATACAAAAAAAAAAGTTTACTTGGAACTGGCACAGTGGATTGGGATAATTTCCAATTTCCTAGCATTAACTTTCTGAAATCTGGAATGTAATTGTAAAATACACGTACAGAGCAGCTGTGATCATTTAAACTGTTTGCTGGTTTTGTTTTCTTTTCCTAATGCCCATATTTAGAGTTATGTATAAACAAAGTGATTATCCCCTAGCAGTTGGGAAACCAACCTATCAGACTTTTTTCCTCTCTTTTGGTGAGTGGGGCATGCTTGTGGAATGTTACAAGCTGCTGCTAAGAGATGGGGTGGGATACATGACTATATTTCCATCTGTTCCATTGTGATTTACCCAGATTCCATGCAGATAAAGAGGAGCTGTTACATCTGACAGACCTCCCATGGCTGCACTATAAACAGCAGGAAAGACCACCTGCTACACAGAAACTTATGTTATATCAAAGCAGCAAGGATGGCCCAATCCCAAATGGATGGCAGCAACACTCTAGGGCAGAGTGCTTGCCTGGTGACTTAGAAATATATATATATATATATTTAAAAGAACCTTCAATCATTCCCGAGAAAGTGTAAATATTTGCATTGACCTAAAGAAAATGAGTTTAGATTTGGTGTCAGCCAGTAAATTTATCATATCTTGCCCCTTGGCTATTGTTTTAGGATTATAGCTTTGCTTCTTCATTCATTAACCAAATACTGTACTTCTAATTTCATCAACAACTGAGGCAAATTACCCACGTTTTTTTTCCCATGTGAGAGAGCAGAGTGTGTCTTTCTTTCTGTAGGACATTCCATCTTGAAATGCCTCCCAGTTCTTTCCCTTAGCAGACAGGTAGTAAGATTACTCACATATAAAGGTGAGGACACAGAAAACAGAATTGTATAAACCTAGGGCAAAAGACTTGAAGGGACCTCCTCAATCATCAAGTCCAGATCCCTGATATCGCATGCATCCCCCCGTCATATAATCCCATTCATAAACATATAAAGCTCAATCTTAAAACCAGTTGTTTTTTTGACCCCCACTCCTATGGGAGGCTGTTCCAGACCCTCATTACTCTGAGGGTTAGAAACCCTCATACAATTTCCAGCCTAAATGTATTCATACAGCACAGTTTGTTGATGTATTTGGTGAATGTAGTGTTTGTGAAAGATGGTGGATTGAAACCCTTAGAAATTAGTCTTCATTTTTTTCTGTGACCCAGCGGATGGGGACAGCTGACCACTGTATGAGTTTTGCCACACTGTTTTCCCAGTGTGCCTCAAACCTGGGACCACTAAAGATAAGAGGAAAGTTCAGTTTACTTGCTCCTTTAGGGCTCAGTCACTCTGCTGAGATGGTCAAGGTAGGTGCTGTATGTGGTGGCAAACTGTGTGATGTTAATACCTGGCAACTGGACTGAAACCATGAAATCATATCCCATGAGCCACTGAAGAAGCATTAGATGGTAACAACTCAGAATTGCTGACTACTGACCTAGGCTGGATTCACACCAGCAAGCTAGAGGTGAAAGACTCCATATACTATTAACAATCCCTTGAGCCATCAAATCCCTCACATTTTACACCTGGAGAGTTTAATGAATTGTTGCAGTAACAAAGAGTCTAGATGGGTTGTATTTTAATTCTTTAATATTGCATGATATCAGCAAGCTGTGTTTAAAAGGAACAACGTGCAAACTTTATCCTGATCCATTCTAACTCCATCCATCCATGACAATGATATTACTAATATTTTCTAAATCAGAAATCTTTTACTCTTGAAGTTGAATGCTCTGAAATATCAAGTTCTGATGTATCTGAAATAATAAGTTCCACAGAAATCCACTTGAAAGTACATGGAATGTAGTCTCTTAAAGAAAGCCCTGAGGAGATCAATTGCCCATTTTTGTATCCCACTGGAACCCTGAATGCTAGGGCTAAATAGTCCAGTGGGATAGTGCACTGGCCTTTCACCCCTGGGGGCATGTGGTATGATCAAAACTTACTTAGGTAACAGAGGAAGACGAGGCTGTCATTGCTGTAGATATAAACACAGTTTCTTCCAGGCCTGTAATGTTACATGAAAAGTTTATGGTGCCTTAGCAAAGTTGTACAGAAACCTCCCCCGACTTGGACTGAAATGGTAGAAACATCACACTCACAACGAAGATGCAGTGGCAGAGCTGTGTGGGAGAATCATCTACAGCACTTCACTAGTTCTAATGAATATAAGAACATAAGAGTGGCCATACTGGGTCAGACCAAAGGTCCATCTAGCCCAGTATCCTGTCTTCCGACAGTGGCCAGTACAAGGTGCCCCAGAGGGAATGAACAGATCAGGTAATCATCAAGTGAATGGCTAATAGCCATTGATGGACCTATCCTCCAGGAACTTATCTACTTCTTTTTTGAACCCAGTTATAGTTTTGGCCTTCATAACATCCCCTGGCAATGAGGTTGACTGTGCATTGTGTGAAGGAGTACTTCCTTTTGTTTTATCAACCTGCTGCCTATTATTTTCAGTGGGTGATCCCTGGTTCTTGGGTTTTATGAAGGAGTAAATAGCACTTCCTTATTCATTTTCTCCAAACCATTCATAGCTTTGCAGATTTCTATCATATTCCCCTTTAAACTTTCCAAATTGAAAAGTCCCAGACTTTTTAATTTCTCTTGATATGGAAGCTGTTCCATAGCCCTAATCATTTTTGTTTGCCTTTCTCTATACCTTTTCCAATTCTAATATATTTTTTTGAGATGGGATGACTAGAATTGCACGCAGAATTCAAGGTGTGGGCATGCCATGGATTTATATAGAGGCCTTATGATAGTTACTGTTTTATTATTTATCCCTTTCCTAATGGTTCCTAACATTCTCTTAGCTTTTTTTGGCTGACACTGCACATTGAGCAGATGTTCTCAGAGAACTATCCATAGTGACTCCAAAATTTCTTTCTTGACTGGCATCAGTTAATTTAGAGCCCATCCTTTTGTGTGTATAATTGGGATTATGCTTTGCACTGCCATTTTGTTGCCAAGTCACCTAGGGCTTGGCTACACTCGGAACTTCACAGCGCTGCCGCTGTAGCGCTGCCGCGGTAGCGCTGTGAAGCGCGAGTGTAGTCGCGCCACCAGCGCTGCAAGAGAGCTCTCGCAGCGCTGTATGTACTCCACCTCTCCGAGGGGAATAGCTTGCAGCGCTGCAAGTGAGCGTGCAGTGCTGCAGACTCTGATTACACTGGCGCTTTACAGCGCTGTACTCACTGCGCTCAGGGGTGTGTTTTTTCACACCCCTGAGCGCAGCAAGTTGCAGCGCTGTACACCGCCAGTGTAGCCAAAGCCTTTGTTTTGTGAGATCCCTTTGTAACTCTTTGCAGTCTGCTTTTAAACTATCTTGAATTATTTTGTATCTGCAAACTTTGCCACCTCACTGTTTACCCCTTTTTCTAGATCATTTATGAATATGTTGAACATCACTGGTCTCAGTACAGATCCTTGGGGACACCGCTATGTACCTCTCTCCATTCTGAAAACTGATCATTTATTTCTACCCTTCCCTCTTATCCCATGACTGGTTAATTTCCTTAAGAGCTTTTGGTGTGGAACATTGTCAAAGGCTTTTTGAATGTGCAAGTACCCTATATCCACTGGATCACCCTTGTCCACATGTTTGTTGACCCCCTCAAATAATTCTAATAGATTGGCGAAGCATAATTTCCCTTTACAAAAGCCGTGTTGACTCTTCCCCAAGAAATCATGTTCATCTTTACTACGGTATCAACCAATTAGCGTGGTATTGAAATTAGCCTTACTGGCCTCTAATTGCCAGGATCACCAATGGAGCCTTTTTTTAAAAAAAATTGGTATCACATTAGCTATCCTCCAGTCTGGTACAAAAGCTGATTTAAGTGATAGGTTACATACCACATTTAGTTGTTCTGCAATTTCATACTTGAGTTCCTTCAGAACTCTTGAGTGAATACCATCTGGTCCTGGTGGCTTCTTAGTGTTTAATTTATCAATTTGATCCAAAATGTCCTTTACTGACACCTGAATCTGGGACAGCTCCTCAGATATGTCACCTAAGAATGAGCATTGTCATTTTGTCACATGCACCTGTCTAAACTTACGGACAAATAATATCTTTAAGCCAAAATGTTATCTCATTTACAGTGATGTGAATCTGGAGTGGAGCTATTCAAGGTGTATAGCGCAGCAAGTGAAATCAGGTTCTAGTCCTTTGCATGATATAGGATCTCTCACATGGAGGTCACAAAGCACTTTACAAGCAGTGGGGTCCTAATTGTACTCTTTACTCTGGTATGACTCTACTGGCTACAGTGTAAATGACGTCAGGATCAGGTCCTTCGCCACATAAAATGACTGTGAAGTTAATATGTATCATTATACATATTTTACATGTGACTGAATTGAGGACTGCAAATAATGGGACTAAAGGGTTACATTCTGCTCTCATTTGAATGAATGTCACTCTGGAGCAACTCCTCTGAGCTCCCTGAAGTTATTCTGAATTTTCACTCATGTAAACGAAAGCAGAATTAGGCCCAAAGAATTCAGACAGAACTCCTAATACTAGATAATGCTTTCCACAAATAGTTTACTTTTAGTTACATTAAAAATGATTTTTTAAAAGGATATAAATTTTTCCTGTTTTTAATCCATTGAAGGACACAAAACACAAGGCAGGTGAGGAAAAACCAAGTTCAGAAGTGACCCAAATCAGAGGATACCACAGACCTGCTACACTCAGCTCTGGCTCCATGTCAAGGATGAAGGTAACTGTCGCACTCTTAGATAAGATTCTGATTGATGTTTGCATTCTGGGAAAATTTGATAATGGCAGTCAGCAGGAGTAAGCCTAACGGGGAAGGCGATAGGAGAGTATAGGGAACCTAGGAATGTAAAACATCTTGGAGCTTTGGCTACAAAACTGACCTGTAAAAATCCCCAACAAGTCTAAAGGGCCTTCTTTTTTCCTCTCAGGCAGATCTCAAGTAATAAAACTGTTCAAAATGCCAAATGCTCTCTTGATCTATTTACTTTTCTAACAGGCATTTCACACACTCAGAGAAAAAAACATTTGTAAATTAAAACCTTCTTCCTTGAAGCTGAGTTTTATAGACTTTGACATAAACCTTTTTTTTTTTCTCTCTCTCTCTCTTTTAATTCTCCTCCTGCTCTTCTCAAGTCTGGAGAAAGTAACCAGAGTGTCTGAGCTAAATACAAGGAGCAGATTGTTAAGCCTAAGGGGTTCACACATGCTGTAGGAGACCACTTAAAATGAAGTGGCCAATTAAGGGTTAGTAGGCAGTAGGGTGTGTTACAAATTGTTGTAATGAGCCATAAAACCAGTGTCTCTGTTAAGTCCATGTTTTTTAGGCTAGGTCTACACTATAAATTTACAACGGTATAACTGCGTTCGCTCAGAGGTGTGAAAACTGCACACCCCTGAGCAACGCTGTTATACTGACCATACCCCGGTGTAGAAAACGCTATGTCAACAGGAGGGCTTCTGCAGTCTACATAGCTACCATCTCTCATGGAGGTGGATTAACTACGCCGATGGGAGAAGCTGTCCTGTCATGTAGTAGCATCTTCACTGAAGTGTAGACATGCCTGTAGTGTCCAGCGAAGTTATGAGTTGCCAGACTTGTCTTTTGAAGTTGATCTGCAGGTTTCATTTGAGGATGAGGACTGAGAGGTCAGATATGGAGTCATCGCTTTGTGAAAAGTGTTCACCCAGAGGTGATAGGGTATTTTTGTTTTTTTATCATTTTTCTGTGTGAATTCATTTGAGATAATAGTGATAAACATTCCAAAGGAACCTGCACAACATCTTGGACTTAACAGAAACACAATTTTATGGCTCATTACAACAGCTTGTAACACACCCTACTGCCTGCTAACCCTTAACCGTCCACTTCATTTTAAGTGCACCATTCATGTGTGAACCCCTTATGCTTAACAATCTGTCCCACCTTGTATTTAAGCTCAGGCACTTTGATTATCTTCTCCAGAGCTGAGGAAGAGCTTTGTGAAGTTTGAAAGCTTGTCCTTTCCACCAACAGAAGTTGGTCCACTAAAAGATATTCTCTCACCCACCTTGTCTCTCTATATCCTGCGACCACCACAGCTACAACACTGAAAATCATCAGAAGAGGTAATTAGGGATTCAACTGCCACTGAATTTTGCTGGAATTAATTCCCTTAAACTCAAATCCCCAGCGTTATTTTTACATTGAAAAGATTAGCAGTATGCAAAACATGTGTTTGAAACAACATAGGATTGCCCAGAGTAGTTCTCCACTTCCATTTAAACATTAATGGAAAATTGGCTATTTCAGTAAGATCATTATCATAAAGTGTTTATGCCTTTCTCTCTTTTTTTTACAATATATGATAGTTTTCTAGGTAATTTATAGTTAATGTAAATGTAAATTTCCCCAGAAACAAGTGTGTAGTGTTGTGTGTTTGCACTGGCCTTGTAGTTACAATTAGACATGATAAAAATCTATGTGTCACAGAATGGCTTGAACAAATACAGCCAGAAAGTCCTTGAGGAAATGTCAAAGAGGCTACATAACATGGTATATGGGGCACCAGGTCTTCCCTTGTGTGATCACGGTTCAAGTTAGAGTAAACTTCATATGCTTGTTAATAAAATAGTTTTTGGTCTCTGAGCTCAGACCACATGTGATTTCCAACTTTTGGCACAACTTTTATTCTGCTCTGGAAATACCTAACAAATGAGCTAGGGTCTCATGAGTGAGTTGCCTCTCCCCAATAAGGAAAGCAAGAAAACCTTGGTTCTAATTCTTCTCTCATTTATGCTAGTGTAAATCAGGAGTAATTCCATTTAAATCAATAGAGCCAGACTCTCAGCTGATGTAAATTGACAACATGGTTTGAGATAACTCTATATTGCTGGAGGTACTTGCATTTTGGATGAGACATAAAACTGATTTATTGATCACTTCTCGTCATGAAAGATCACATAGAACTTTTCAGAAGAGCAGGGGTGTTAAACACAGCTTCCTGGCCAAATTCCAGAATATGTAATTACAGTCTGTCCGTCTAACCTTTCTTCTGAAAGTCTAAATAGATCTGGTTTCCCTATTCACTTCCTATCCTAAAGTGTTGTGGAGAGTTTCTGTACACTCATAAAGAGTGGTAGGACGTCAGTGTTGGGTGAAATGATATTGCTCTATGTGTATTTGTAAAGTGCTTTTGGATTCCTTGGGATTACTGATGCTCATACCTATGTAATAAAGATTTTCCACTACTCTTGAAAAAGTCATTGGCACTGTAAGTCAATTCATGTCTATATTATGGTCTCCCAGGAACCTAAAACAAGTAGAATGAGGAGTTAGAACAACACATGGCCACTTATCCAGCTCTTGTGCACACCAATCTGCTATTTAACAAAGGGAAAGACAAGCAAGTTTGAAAATGTTTAGAGATGCATAATTCTGCTCCATGAGTAGAGACGTCTGCAATTCTGTATTAATTGCTGACTCAATGCTTGCAGCCAACAGTACGTGCATTGCAGATAACCAGGCACCTTTGCAATCAACGCTGAAACATTTAACTTAATAGACATTAACCACTATGTGCAACAAAGTGCTCACTCTTCCTTTTGAATAAGAGGATTTTGTCTCTGCATCACCAGTGTTCCTCAAAGGGTAACAATTATCAGTTTCTCTGTTACCCTGCTACCAGTTATACAAAATACTTGCATTAAGTGAAATGTAAATAATACAGTGTTTAAACACAGACCTTTAGAGCCTTTGTTTGTTTCATCAGAAAAAGACCAAGAACAATCCTCTAACAATCAGCAATTGCTGCTTTCAAAAGGAAACCACCACAACAATATAAGATTCCTCCACGTGCCTAAGCTGACACTAAAAGGTACATTATAAGTGAAATATTGCTGTGTTATTTTAAACATCCATTTTGCAGATTTTAAGGAAGCCATTTAATTCCCTGATCATTCAAAGAATTGAGGCACTTCTGATATTGAATAGAAACATCTGCTGAACTAAAACATTCTAAAACAGCGTCTCCAGACTCAATTTTGTATTTGAGGAATGTGCTTATTATAACAGAGTTCTTGTTAACACCAACACTGGGTAGTATACTTCATGCTGAAAGTGAAGTCTGTGACTCTGACTTGCTGATTCTCTCTACAGGGACATTATAGATACTGGAGCAGCCTGTCAGTGGCATAATGTGCAAACCATATCCCCATTGCTAAGTGACAGAATGGGGTCCCATTTTTTAAAACAAAACAAAACCATCAGATGAGTTTAAGAAAAAAAAATTTTCTCTGAAAAACAAACAAACAAACAAACAAACAAAAACTGTCTTTTTCTCTTCAGTAGATTTGGAAAAAAATCATCAAGAGAATGAAACAAAAGTTGACTTTGATAAGAACCACCATTAGGCAGTTAGCTTGCAATGGACAGTTTATCAGAGTTGAGCCCCTTTTCCTGTTTGTTGATTATTCTCAAAGAGTTTAGAATTAGAAAACCCTGGTCTACATGTAAAAGTTAGGTTGCAATAGCAATGTTAGTCAGGGGTGTGAAAAATCCACACACCTGTCCAGCATAGCTATGTTGATCTAACCCCAAATGTCGATGCAGTTATGACAATGGAAGAATTCTTCCATCAACGTTATCATCATTCAGGGAAGTGGTGCTCCTACACTGACAGAAAAACCTCTTCCATCAGGGTAGGCTATGTCTACACTATGAGGTTATGCCAGTATAACCACGCTCACAAAGCTATGCTAGTATAGTCCTTGAAGTGTAGACATAGCCTAAGGGTTTGTCTTCACTGCAGCAGTAAACTCCCGTTAGTACACTCCAGTTACTCCACTCTGTTAGCCTGGCTAGCACAGCTCAAGTGAGAATA
This sequence comes from Terrapene triunguis, assembly GCF_002925995.2. Classification (NCBI taxonomy): domain Eukaryota; kingdom Metazoa; phylum Chordata; order Testudines; family Emydidae; genus Terrapene; species Terrapene triunguis. The sequence continues at coordinate 67,466,733 of NW_020664447.1, forward strand.
GAGTGAGAGTGACCCTGCTGCAAAACAACATAGGAGCTATACAGGGTGATTGGATTAGTAGAATGTTTGGATGAGCAGTTGATGACTTGCTGTAATTCCAGCCACTGCATCCCCACTGCATTACTATGTTCAGAGCCAGGAACACTGCAGCTCCTAGATATATACTCTGTGACAGGGCAGCCAGCTAAGTTTAAAGCACCACTTAACCAAAGCTAGAGGGGTCTTTTTGTGTGTGTTGGTAGGAGTCAGGTTAGTGGCAAACAGGTTGAGTTATAGTTTGAGCTAACAGTGAAATTGGACAAATTGGAGAGTCCAGTGGAGGGGAATGAAAATGATTAGGGGGCTGGGGCACATGACTTACGAGGAGAGGCTGAGGGAACTGGGGTTATTTAGTCTGCAGAAGAGAAGAGTGAGGGGGGATTTGATAGCAGCCTTCAACTCTCTGAAGCGGGGGTTCCAAAGAGGATGGAGCTAGGCAGATGACAGAACAAGAAGCAATGGTCTCAAGTTGCGGGGGGGAGGGTGTCTAGGTTGGGTATTAGGAAAAACTGGAATCTCCATCCTTAGACGTTTTTATGACCCAGCTTGACAAAGCCCTGGCTGGGATCATTTAGTTGAGGTTAGTCCTGCTTTGAGCAGGGTGTTCGACTGGATGACCTCCTGAAGTCTCTTCCAACCATAATCTTCTATGATTCTATGAACACAACTAGACAAATAGTTAATTATTTTAATATTGATCTCAGGTTGTAAATTTGAACACATTTTTTTTTAAAGCTACATAATATCTACGAGAGCTGGATGAATCAACAAACAGGGATGAACCCAGGAGGTTAGAAATAAGTGTTAACAAGAACATTGGAGCTCAATTTACTTGAATATTGATGAATTTCAGATCCAGGTGTGAACTTCTGTGCCTGGACCAAACTCCAGTATAGGTAATGAAAAAGTCTGGGACTGACATTGGTGACATACCACATGAAATAATGTCTCATCCTATTTCTGGCCCCACTAGAAGTAGGAAGCAGCAGAACTCTCCTAAGGGACTTGTTCTTACAAGAATTTCTGTTACAAGAGGTATGGATAGTCCAGATACACTTCAGATCAGATCAGAACTGGTCCCAGGGATGTGTGAACAGGGCATATGTAGCCTCACTACATGTGGTGTTGCCTTGGTGGGCAAAGCTCTGACTAAGAGCAGCAGTATTCAAGCATGTTTTCCCTTTTTGATCAAGAGCTGGAAGGAGTGAGTACTGAGGGCCAGCTGGGGACAGAGAAGGAAGAGTTTTGAAAAAACTGACCCCTCCAAAGTAATTCTTATACTTCTATAAGAACATGTAAGATTGGCACTGAATCAAGCTACTACATTTTGAGTGCTTATCTACACCAAACTAAAGAAAAATGAAAATTGTGGGGTTCAACCATCAATAATATCTACTGTGTGTAATAGAAGTCAGGCTCAAACAGCTTCTGTGAATATCTATAATAAAGCCTCTTAGAAGCAGCCCTAGGTCAGGATGCTTTCTATCAGTTAAAAGAAGCTTTACAAAAAAAAACTCTCTATTTTTTCCCTAAAACTACCCATAGCTGATCTGAATTTCTCGATCCTGGTGCCTAAGCCTTTATCGTCTTATCTTTCAAAGCAGAAACTTCCATTTTCTCTGCACGACTTTCTTCCTCTGTTTCCATTCTATTGCAGAAGTAAATTTGGTATGAAACCAATGCATTTTATTTCTCCTTAGGGTTATTGGGGTTGGTTTACTTTGTTTTTCTTATTTATAGGATGTCTTTATCATCATATCAGAGCAAAAATCATGGTCTTTTTCTTGCAGCAATATACTGTACAGTGGTGGCCTTTTCTTTATTAAGGACAGGAAAAGCCTTCAGTTTTTCAGTAACAGTACTTTTACTTCACTGTTGAACATTTCACATTGCTGTAGATTTCAAAATCTCCTTCAATACTATCCGTACACATATTATATATATAAAGTTAGACAGTGAATTTCAAACAGAGGTGATTTTCAAAAGCATATAATTTTAACAATATTCAGCACATTTAGGCCCTGATCCTGTAAGCACCTAAGGAGATACATAACTTTACATTCTTGAGTGGTTCCTTTTAAAACCAATGAAACTACTGAGGTTCATAAACTTAATCATGCATGTGAGGGTTTGCAGGATTGGAGCTTTACATAATAATGTTCAGAAAATGGAAGCTTTTCCCCGATCCCGATTTTTGTTTTTCATTTGCAATCAAAGGATTTTAGTTTCTGCTTTAAGTACAACTGTAAAAGGAATCTTACTTACGGAGCCACTAAAATGATGACTTCATGGATGTGTGTACATTCACAGAGCTAAGACGAACTTTGGAAAACATTCAGATATGGGTACAATTTCAGATCTGGATGAGCATTCATAAATCCAAACACACACACACTCACACAAAAATGCTTCTAAGACAAAATCAGATGAAATTGATACGTTTTAACATTTTGCATTCTCAAAGTTCTGCTGCTTTTCTCATGTATATGTGATTTATATTGTGTCAGTTAAATACGTCACAAAATGCCCCTCTAGAACACCTTCCATGCATACATCTCAAAGCACCTCAGCGAGCTTTAGTGCATTAAGCCTCATAACACATCTATAAAGCAGGTATGTATCAGTATATCCATTTTACAATGGTTAAGTGAATTATCTATGGTAGGGTCACACAGTATGTTGTTGGCAGAGCTGGGAATGGAACCATAGTGTTGCTTAAATGATAGGTTGTTTTGTTATATCATGCAGTTGAATTCCTTTCAAAAGAATATTAAATATATTTGTTGCATGACTGGTAGAAAAACAGACGGTTAAGTGCCAAAGAAGTCGTCTTTCTGTTCAGTTACCCTTGCCATGTCAAGAAGAAAAAATATATTTCTTTGCATCAGTGAACTGTTCAATATGGTTAACAACATCAGTGAATCCATTTCCTCCAAACCCTGGGAGCTATTATAAAGGAAGATTGTTAAGAGTGTCACATTTCCTTGCTTTATGCTTAAAAAGAAGATGCACTATATTCAATACCACCACCAGAATGTTTAGAAAACGGAAAGAGACTGTAGAGCTCCCAACTACCCAAAGCCTCACTACAGGTTTTCTAGCTAGGGTTGGGTTTCATATATTTGAACCAGTTTATCCCTAAGGGGGGGGGGGGATTTTCACAATTAGCGGCATATATGTGATGAATACCTGAAAATGTGTTCACAGAAATATTAGACTATAACTGGTCACGTGAACAAGCTAATATGTGTTTTGCACATGCAATTGGGTAGTTGAGGTATGTGCAAATATGCATGAGAGCACAACTGTGAAAATGTGGCCCTAAAGGTTGGTAACAAATCAGTTTTACAAGCTAATGGCAGAGATATTCACCTATCACACAGTTACTCTCATTACAGTGTAATGTAATTCAGGTTTAATGTGGGTCACATCATTCATACAGTTAAAATTACACATCCGCACTAGATTGCTGAAGTGCTGCATATAGTCAGCCCTCCTGTATGAATGTGAGAGCTGGACACTTTAAAAGGACACTGAGAGATAACTCAGAGCAGTTGAGTTTTGGTGTTGTGGAAGAATGTTAAAAATTAGCTGGACAACCAACACTACGAATGACAAGGTGATGAAAAGGATGAATTTAATAAGAGTACAATACTTGTGACCATAGGTAAGAGAATAACATCTTTCTGTGGACACATGGCTCACCAATCGCAGAATGACTCCAGCACTCATACTATGAGGCAAGGTCACAGGCAAACAAGGAAAAGGAAGAAAGAGCGCCCGCTATGTTGGAAACATTGCCAGAGGGACTGGTAACCAAAGGAAAGTGGAACTTTTACAACTCTTTTGCAACTGTGAAAGATGGAAAGAGGTGGCTGACAACCTCCATATTGGAGATGTCATGTGAAGAAGAAGAATCATCCATACAAACTGTTTCCCAAAACACTTTAATGCATATTGTAGATAGCAGCTGTGCAAATACATTGTGTCATGAATATACTAAGTCATTCCTTCATAATTATGTTGATGGTGGATGCATCTGATAAACTGAAATAAAGAAATAATAATAATTCATGGCATATAGATAGCTATTTTCATCAAAGGATCTTAAAGAATACTACAAAGCTGACTGACTATTATTGTCTCCATTTTACAGTTGGGGAAACTGAGTTACAGAAAAGTTAATGGGTTTGTCAAAAAGCATGTCTGCCAGATTCAGAATTAGGACCCAAGTCTCTTGACTCACAGACCATAGGCAGGACAACACAGTTGTAAGGTCAGTAACAGTGGGCGAGAGATGAGTTAAAAGGCATAGTCAAGAGAGAAAAGAGATATTTTCAGATTAGATTGTACAAGGGGTTGTGAGTCAAAGATGCAGAGAGTTACAGGAAGGTTGTTCCAAATCAAAGGAGCTGTAGTGTAGGAGTAGGAAGCTCTTGTCCTAACAGTGGCAAGACCATGTTGAGGGACAGAAAAGGCAGTGAATGGAGGGATCAGGCAGGTGAGCAGAACAAAATAAGGTCATACTTCTCTCATCCATTCAGGATTAATTAGGACAGCCTATATTGTGTGTTGTTAAATTTTCTGGTTTATTAGGTTTGCCTTCAGAGCAGCTTGTTCCTTTCTGGACTCTCAGAAACAGTGAGCTATTGGCACACACTCCTTTTACTCTTGTTGTACAAGACACCTCATGGAATGTTTTATTTAAGTGAAATACATTAAAATGTAATAGAGTGACTCAGTTCAAATGGTAATGCTTTAGACTCCCTGTTGAGAACTGTGATGACTGGAAAGCAATGAGATCAGTGCAAACATTAGTGAGAGTTTACATTTTCTGGCTTTTTTTTTTAACATGTATTTACTGTTGGTTTTAAATTTTGAGTCAATTGCATGCTCATGAAATTAAAGACTAATAGGACCATATTTAGTGTGGATAGGTGACATAGAAAATTCCTCCATATGTGTCTGCAAACCCATCTCAATCCTTACCTACTGTAGTCCCCCGCAGGTTTACTGATATCGTTTTATCCTAACCCATGGCATCCCCTGCTACCATACTCCTATGCATACACACACAGTTCCAGTAATTCATTTTGGTCCTGATTCTGAAACACCCTCCTGCTACTCCAGTTCTCATCCATTTGACTCTGCTAGTAAATCTCAGCTGCTATTTCTCCTACAACAAAGAGCTGCCTACTCAGATCACTGCTTTACCTGAAACCCTCTGCCTTCCGGTGAGTGAGTTCAATCCTGGTTCACTACAGAATCTGCTCATTGTGCTCCTGTGACAAGTTCGCCCTGGGGTGCCATCTGGAACTGGGTTACCTCTGAGCCCTATGACTCACCAGCTTGGGCTCCCGCACCATTGTGCTGCTGTTACAGGCTATAGACCACTCCCGGTGCTACACTCCCACAATCATTCACACAGGCAGGGACACACCCAGCTGCAGTTGCATGCAGGCTTTGGCCAGCCACTGCATGAACCAACAATAAAGAGGCTGCAGCCAAAAGAACCCCCAGCCTAGGATCCCAGAGCTGTAGTGTCCTGCCCTGATTGAAACCCCGACCAGTATGAATTTATTAACCAGTTCTCCCCTCCCTCAATGTGCAGAGCAATATGCAACAAGCCCGTGTTAAACCAAGCTGAGATTTCCCCCCAGACTCTTCACTTAAAGGCACACTGGTTGAGATTAAAACATAAAACAAGTTTATTAACTACAAAAGATAGATTGTAAGTGATTATAAGTGATAGCAACAGATCAAAGCAGATAAGCTAGTAAATAAACAAAGCCAGAAAGTAAGCCTAAAATACTAGATAGATTGGATATGAATTAGCAAATTCTCACCCTGGTTGATGATACAAGCAATCCACCAGGTTTCCATACACAAGCTAGAAATCCTTGGGACCAACACTCCCCCAAGTTCAGTCTTGGTTCCTTAGGTGTTTCCAGGAGTGTCATTGTGTGGGGAGTGAGGCACCTCTATGATGTCACACCCCACCTTATCTAGCTTTAACATATGTCGGGAACCCTTTATTCCAAAATCAGTTCCCAGCCCAGGTTGTGGAAAAATACAGGTATCCAAAATGGAGATCAGTGTCATGTGGTCTGGGGACAAGCCTTAGCATACCCTGTTGAGTCATAGCATCCATTAATCATAGGCTGTCTGGAGCATTCTCAGGAAGGCTAGCCAGGTGGGGGATAAGCTTCTCCTAAGGCCTATTGTTTTTCCTAATGACCCACTACCCTAAGTAGGCCCTTCATAACCAGCTGTCTGGGCTGGAAGCATTTTGCCTAGTGGGTGTCACCCACATGTAACCACATCCGAAACATGGATACATAGTCAATATTTATAACTTCAAATACAAAAATTATACATGTTCTGAATAGGATAATCATATTCAGCAAATCACTCAGGTTTGGCTCTGCCACCATTCGGTGTGATGGAGGCATGGCCAGGACAAACCTAAGTGGTTTTGGGACCCCATGTAGCAGTTTACAGTTCTTGGATAGGGAGCCAGGTCCAGCCCACAGCACAGGAGCTGCCACTGTGTGGTTAGCGGTGCGTGAGCTCACTTTCCAACACACACACAAACACAAACACACAGCCTCCTCCAGTGGTAATTTTTTGGAAAGGTCTCAGTTTCAGATTTTGCTCTGAGCCCTCAAAAACCCTCCATGCAGCCCTGCTCCCCAGAGATGAGAAGCTGGTGCACTAACCCATTGCACCCCTTAACCCTTCATTTTAAGGAAAATCCTCTCCTAATGTTAGGACACATTAACCCTCCTTCCCTAGCGTTTTGCTGTGGGAAGTGAACATCTTTCTGAAATGGTTGCTGGCCATGTTCTGAGAACTCAAAAGGCCATTCTACATTTGGGCATGCAACTTTGAGGGGGTTGAAAATCCAGCTTTGCTATAAAGGAAAAAAGTTGTCAGGAATCCAAAACTACCAAATGCCGGACTCAATTCAGACATTATACCAGTTCCAGATGTGGAAGTGTGCTGTGCACTCATTAAGAGGTGGTTTGGCATAAAGGTGTTTTCCCATTGATATTGTTCAGATTATGATTGCGTAACAATCCTTTAAAATTCCACCACCTACACACCTATATCCACATATATTATGCATGTGTATATTCTGATTTAATATCTATTTATCTGTCTGTCTTTCAATATTTACTTTACACAAATTTAAAAAAAAGATTCCAATATCATCAAGCTGCTCCTGTTTTTATAGGGTCTGCTTTAACTATCTGGACTTATACATGCAAATTACAGTTTTCATTTTATTGTCAATGTCTGTGACTTGTTAAAGTTAATCATGTGTTCATTTTATGCTGACCATTCATAGCATCAGCAGCAGCAGTGCGAATTACCTAACTCACCATCATAAAATCTAGAAAAGTCCTATGCTACAGAAGTTACAGTATTACTTGTAAGTTAACATGCACCTGAGGTTTAGAATCAAAAACAGAACAATGTTTAGGACAATTGCCAAATAAAAACTTGTGAACACTGGGTCAGAAACAATAAGAGAAATAGCATTGTACAGTATTAATGAAAAAAATGTGTGTATGCAATTCCCTGTTGTTTGAAATCTTTGTGGCTAACAAGGCTTAGGGTTTTGTTGTAAAAAGCAGCCAGTTTCTTGTTTAATATGTCTGGCTAGTTCTGTATACAACATCTACATCCTGTTTGATCAAAATACTGTGGGTGTTCTAGGGTCTGTTCTTAGGTCTGCCTTCTTTACATAAAGTTTAGAATGATGTTATATCAAGTAATGAAATATATACATGATATAATAAAATCAGATGCAGGACGAACAATTTCTGTCATATGCATACAATCTGGCACTACTATAAACAGTTTAATAAAATATTCTTTAACCACATTATTTAAAGATGTATCTTTGGGATGAGACACCCAGATGCTGACCACAGGTGGTTATTAAAAATCTCATGTGCTTTTTTGTAAGAGTAGGAGTTTTGGATCTGGAACATGGGTCATTTTCCTCTCTGGATAATTACATTCTGGATAAGACTTAACTTTATATTCAACTGGATATGGTGTATTCAAAGCTGTTATGTAATGATGATGTGTGTTGTGTAATAACTGCTATGTTCCATTCTAGCAGTGGTTGCATTTCAGCAATAGGTGAAAAGTTCCCTATATATAGTTTGGGAACTTCTGCATGAAAGGCATTGTACAAACGCAAATTCATGCTTACCTAGAAATGTTGTGATATATTAACACAGTAATCACTGCCATTGTATTGGCACCTAAACAGTTAGAAAATGGTGGCTACAGCTTGCTTTATAATGTGAATTTTACTTGACATAAGCAAATAATGGAGAAAGATATCAAAAACAAAATTTCCTCCCAGTGAAAAGCAAATTTCAGTTTTATGTGCATAATCAATTAGTGTTCATTTTCTGTGAATTTTCAAATGATTCAGATTTACTAGCCCAGATACTGACAAAAAGAATATTTTACTCTCAAATATTCAATGAAAATGAAAGTTCCTTTGCTTATTAGACTGTTTATTAGTGCTGGCTAGTTACACAAGACAGACAAGCGGGGAACAGAAATAATAGAGTCGAATCCTCTGCTTTGGCACCACAAGTGAGAGCAAAACAGTTTCAACACTGAAATCTGCATTGTGCTGTGGGTGAAAGCGTACAGAACTGAAGTAGAAGCTATTGGACCCGATCCTTCCTATTTATGGGAATGTTGCCAGTGCCTAAGCAAGATCAGACCCCAAGAGTTGGGCTAGGGATAAATTTCCTGTCTGCTTTTGAAGGATAGGAAAGAATTCCCACTTAGTGGTATAGTTTGCCCTTACCCAGGTACAGTTTTGGAACCTAAATATTTCATTTGCTGTTCAGGAAAGAAGTGTCATTTCCTAGGAATTCAGTGTTATTCAATGGAATTCAACCTGCTGGCCAGGAAACACCTTATGGGACAAGTTGATTTTTTCAGCCTGGGGGAGCCGAAAAGCAGCCATCATTATTGTGAAAACTGTCAGTTGTCTATTCAACAGCTTAGAACAGGAAGCAAAGGAGAAATGCCTGTCCAGATTAAACTGTAGGTTATTGTTTTCTGCCTGGGATACTGCTGAATGGTAAATCAAAATAGCCAGAATGATTTCCCAAACTGTTAATCATGTTCAGTCCCTAAGACAGAAACAATACAACACCAAGAATGATGAAATACAGAGAGGGAATTACCCATAACAGAAATATATACAAACAATACATTCAAACAAAACAATAGACACAACGTTGGACAGTATGTAGTCTATTTTGAATGTACTTAACAAGATACTGAAAAAGTCCCAACATGTCTGGACATTGTTAGATCTGAGATTTTCAAACTAGGCTAGGTTCCACATTCTGTAGTCCAGTTGTTTCCTGTTTCTTCTCTGAGGACCAAATCTGCAAAGAACCTGAGTACCTCCAACTCTCATGGAAGCCAATGGGTTAACCAAATGGGAACTGCCTTCAATAAGGCAGACCCTGCAATGTTTGGAGCACATCCTAAGCAGTGCTGAGAACTCTAACTCCCTTTGGCCTCAGTGATAATTCAGGGCAATCATCTCCTCACAGGGGTCAGATCGTGGATAAGGACTGGATATAAACTGAACAAGGACCTCAGAACTTGACTCAATGGGAGGTGAAAGTGCTCAGAATGTATGTAACCTCTTTGTGTTATGGATCTGTCTTCTGGTTCCTTATTGTAATCTCCAAGCAGGGCCCATTTCTCATTTTAGGGATAGGAGTGTGATGATGCCTATTTCCCTTTTTTGTTTGGGATGTTAAGAACCAGCTTCCTTTGTTTCCTTAATCAACATCTCCAGGAGATATCAAAACATAACCTCTTCACCTTTTCCAATAGGTAGCACAACAGCAATAGAGGAAAAGCATTTGCACACATGATGTAAACAGCCTTCCATTCAAAGAATGAAGAATGAACGGCTTGATGGATGCTCTCTTTTCCCTAACTGCACTGAACTTGCGAGTACCAGTGTGTGGTGTTATAGATTCCATCTGTTAGCAAGATGCCGTCAAATCACTTAGATGCCTCACTGCGTTCTTTATAATTTGTCTGTTTCCACTTCAAGGCTGCTAGACACATTTTCTTGTGCAACAGATTTCAGTGTCAGAAGGAAAACCTGAGAGGTGAATAATTTGTGCTGCAAGACAGAATTGAAGTTACGCTCACCTTGAATGGAAAACTGCATTGTTATGGATTGCAACCTAATGTCTTGTTATACCTATCAGAAGAAGAGAAATAAGGAAACAACTACGGGATAAATATGCTACTTTCTCCTTCCTTTATGCCTTTTTTAAATTTTATTTTTCTGATACTGGTGATTTTCTTTAAAAGCAGAAAACTTGTTAAATGCTTTTGAAACTATGAAGCTTGATCCTGCAAAACCTTTAGTATGTGATTAATGTCACTCATGTGAGTAGTCTCACTGGCTTCCATGTTCCTTGAGAGTTGAGACTTAATACTCAAAGGCTCAATATTAAAGTCAGCAAGTGCATCAGCATTATTGAGCACATACACTCACACTGTATATCTGCACGGAAGTAAACACTCCCAAGTTGCCCCATCTGTAGGCCTCATTTGAAACCTGAAATGGATTAGTCAGAGGCCTGTCTCATTTTCAGTTAATCCAAACTGTTAGTCAAGAACATGGATTTTTTTTTTTTTAAATCTTGAACCTGGCAGTGATATAGTACAACTACTCCAGGTCCAGTCAACCCACTCTGTACAAGTAGCTTTGTGGGAATAGGGAAAATCATGAAGAATTTGTTTTTAACAGATCGTAGAAACAAACACAATTGTCACTCTATGAGCCTGAGCTGCTAAATGTGGCTCTGTATTCTGATCACCCAAAAGTTTAGAGCAGTGGTCTCCAACCTTTTTCATCTGGCAGGCGCCAGACGACGAGCCATGGAGGACCAGGGTGGAGGACGAGCATCCGCCGAAATGCCGCCGACAAGCAGCGTCGCCTCTGGATGACGCTGCTTGTCGGCAGATGCTCGTCCGCCGGCCAGTACACGGGCGCACTTAGACACCCTGGCAGGCGCCATGGCGCCCATGGGCACTGGGTTGGGGACCCCTGGTTTAGAGGTTCAAATCCAGGTTTTGATTGAGCCCATTGCTGAGATACAGGCTAGCTGTAAAATCCAGATTGAGAGCCAGTTTTGAATTCTTAGACAATTTAGGGATGTCCTAAATTTGGGTTTTTGTCAGGCCTCTCTCTAATTAATAAAGTCATGTGGTTTAATTGATGAACTAAAGTACATTTTAGAGCCTATAGTTAAGACACAAATCTGGATTGTGCTGAATTCTGCAGGGTAATCAGGGCACAGACCCTCTGGCATTAGAAATGTCATGAAGAGAAAGATTGTGATGGTGGAACGAGCAGTACGTACAATTCTCTACATAAATCAATATCTTACTGAAAATATGGTCTCATTCTTCTCAGGTTTATGCAGTAAAGTGTGATTTTGCCTCCCACCTCCATGCCCTTCCAAACGTATTTTCATTGAAAAATAATCCTTGTTGAATAACAAATTTCTGGTGGGAGAAAATACACAATTTAGCCAAAGAGAGTAGAATTTTCACCACTTTCACTCTGGACACCAATTGTTCACACTAGCCAGTTGTTGGAAACGGTAGATACTTATTTAAACTTGGTTTAATTCATCTAAAATGTGACCATTTCATACAATCGTTGGTAGAATTATACCTCCTAGACTATAATTGCATTTGTTGATGCACATGTTACTTATTACTCTTAATTACTACTATTCCATTAACTGCATGGGCTTTGGAAAGATATGTTGCTTTTAATTCTCTGCATCACTCTTTATCAATGAGAAACAGAGAGACTTCAGAAGGCTGAAATGAACATTCTGTCAAAGTCAAGGAAACTTGAAAAGGGACTAATTGTCCAAAGACATCTGCTAACAAAAATCTGAATTGGACTAAAGTGGATTCCTTCTGCAGTGACCTGTGATACAGAAAAATTTCTGTGAGCCATTTTGTTGTCTAATGTGGTGGGAAACCCACCTGTGCTTATTTTTAGGAGCCTCATTAATAGTCCTCAGGGGTCCAATTGCTGACACATGCCTTGTTTCCCTGGAAAATCTGAACAGTTAAAAGGACATTTAAAATAAAAGGGGTGTGGTGGGGCATCCTTGAGCATCCAGGGGTTCTGAAGAGCTGTGTCAATGAACAGAGGGAAATCAGAAGACATTATCTTTCCTGGGTCTAAACCAGGGCCCAAAATGGGGTCTATTTTTAAGTCCTAAATACTTTTTTGTTTGGTTGGTTTAGTTTTACATCTGTTACATTTTTCAGTACAGAAATTTTAAACATTTTTATTTTAAAACAGTTTTGTTTTTTTTAATTTCTTCCCTAAAATGTGAAAACCAATCCAGGGAGCAGTAATTTGAACCCGAGGCAGGAATTACTTTTGAGTGGCCCATTTCCAAAGTGTGGAATTACCTTTTAGATCTGTTTCTGGGGAGGGAGGGGGGGCGGCAGCTGGAAAAGGAAACCCAAGCCATGCACCTCCTTTGGAATCCTTGGCAACTCTAGCACGTGGGTCAGGCCTCCCCAGAGCTGGTCCAAAGAGCCACATGACATCTTTTCCAGACAGTCCCGTCCTTTTCCAGTTCCCCTGAGATCTAAGGGACCTGACAGCAGAACCACCAGTGAGTTCCACACATGCATCCCTATGAAATGACAGAGGGAAAACACCATGACAAGAATCTCACAGGCTTTTCCTCCCTCTCTTTTCCCCATGGGTTCTCTCCCGGGAAAGCATGATCTGTGTATTTCACACACCCGTCATGGAATGTCAGCTTCCCAGGTGAGGGTATCACTATGGGAGGCAGAAAAGAGAAAATAGCAGAATAAAGTATTTTAAAAATAATTCAATGGCTTTTTAATTGAAGTAAAAGGAAACCAAACATCAAAAACATTGTTTTCTTCTCCTAAACTCTTTTGCTGTCAGTTAGCACTGGCCACTGGATTAACAACAATCCTGTTCCTTAACTAGAAGTGTAGTCAGGCTTTTAGCAGGGCAAAAGCAATCCTCTTCAAGTTAAATAATGCATTCCTAAGGGAACTCCAAAGCTTTTATATAGAAAATACCATTCCAAAAATCTGCATGGCACAAAGTCCACACAGAAATGTATCAAAAAACATATGCTCCACTCTCTGATTTTTTGATGCACTGTGGTTACTGTATCTTTGCATGTCGCTTCTCCGACTGGGTTTCTTTTCAGCTCCATGACAGCAGTCCAGCTCTGCTCATGAATACCATGCTCTGTATTACCCTTTCCAGCCACACACACCATTCCAAAACACACAGATCCTTTGTGGATAAACTTAATTTTACACTAGTTTTCTACTGATCTTATGGATTTACATGCACTTCACGGAATGTGAACTTTGATCATAATGGCACATATGTGGCCTTATTTTATCCTTTTCAATTTGATTGAGGCCAAGTAACAGCAAAAGCAAAACCAAAAATGATAAAAAGGTTTAGGAAACTTGTCCTCTGAGAAAAGGTTAAAATATCTGGATATACTTAGCCTTGAGAAAAGAAGACTTGAGAGGGACCCTGATAATAGTCTTCAAATACGTTAAGGGCTGTTATAAAGACGATGGTGATCAATTGTTCTTAATGTCCACTGAAGATAGGACAAGAAGAAATCACCTTAATCTGGAGCAAGGGCAATTTAGGTTAGATATTATGAAAAAGTTCCTAACTATAAGGATAGTTAAGCACTGGAATACGTTACCAAGGGAAGCTGTGTAAGCCTCATTTTTGGAAGTTTTCAAGAACATGTTGGACAAACACCTGTCAAGGATGGCCTAGGTTTACTTGGTCCTGCCTCAGCACAGGAGGCTGGACTAAATGATTTCTTGATATCCCTTCAATCCCTACAATTCTGTGATTCTATAGATTTGCTTTGGAAGATTTGCTCATAAAAAAGATGGATCACTTTCCGTTATATAGATGTGTTTGACAGCTGAATTAAGAATGTTCATACTGGGTCAGACCAAAGGTCCATCTAGCCCAGTATCTTGTCTTCCGGCAGCGGCCAATGCCAGGTGCCCCAGAGGGAATGAACAGAACAGGTAATCATCAAGTGATCCATCCCCTGTCGCCCATTCCTAGCTTCTGGCAAACAAAGCCTAGGGACACCATCGCTGCCCATCCTCGCTAATAGCTCCATGAACTTATCTAGTTCTTTTTTGAACCCTGTTATAGTCTTGGCCTTCACAATATCTTCTGACAAGGAGTTCCACAGGTTGACTGTATGTTGTATAAAAAAAACCCTTCCTTTTGTTTGTTTTAAACCTGCTGCCTATTAATTTCATTTGATGACCCTTTGTTCTTGTGTTATGAGGAGTAAATAACACTTATTTACCTTCTTCACACCAGTCATGATTTTATAGACCTCTATTATATCCCCCTTAGTCATCTCTTTTCCAAGCTGAAAAGTTCCAATCTTATTAATCGCTCCTCATACAAAACCCATTCCATACCCTTAATCATTTTTGTTGCCCTTTTCTGAACCTTTTCCAATTCAAATATATATTTTTTGAGATGGGACAACCACATCTGCATCCACTATTCAAGATGTGGGCATACCATGGATTTACCATAGAGGCAATATGATATTTTTGTCTTATCTATCTCCTTCTTAATGATTCCCAACATTCTGTTCGCTTTTTTGACTGCCACTACACATTGAGTAGATGTTTTCAGAAAACTATCCACAATGACTCCAATGGCAACAACTAAGTTAGACCCCATCATTTTATATGTATAGTTGGGATTATGTTTACCAATGTGCACTATTTATCAACATTGAATTTCATCTGCCACTTTGTTGCCCAGTCACCCAGTGTCGTGAGATCATTTTGTAGCTCTTCGCAGTCTGCTTGGGACTTAAGTATCTTGAGTAGTTTTATAGCATCTGCAATTTTTGCCACCTCACTGTTTACCCCTTTTCCCAGATCATTTAGGAATATGTTGAATAGGACTGGTCCTATTACAGACCCATAGGGGACATCTCTATTTACCTCTCTCCATTCTGAAAACTGACTTGAGTGCTCCTTTAGTATCTCCATCGTCCAATGGCCCCACTGGTTGTTTAGCAGGCTTCCTGCTTCTGATGTTTTTAAAAAAAAATTGCTATTACTTTTTGAGTCCTTAGCTAGCTCTTCTTCAGATTATTTTTTGGCTTGCCTTATTGTATTTTTATCACTTCATTTCCCAGAGTTTATGCTCCTTTCTATTTTCCTCACTAGGATTTAACTTCCACTTTTTAAAGGACGCCTTTTTAAAGGGTGAATTTTTTTTCTGAATTTCTAGAATAGCAGGGATATTTGGGTTCAGATCCAGATTAATTTGCCTACTATTATGTGCTGATTTGGGGTTATTCTGAAGCAACATTCAGGATCCATTGTACTTCGTACTAGCACTGAGGGATCCAAATAGCACACATTTAAAACCACTCATAGCTAGCAAATCACTGCTCTGCTGAAGAACTGGAGGTGTTTGAGCTACATTCTCCCATTCCTGTGCCCAATGACTCTCTGAAGTGGTGGTGGTGGTATTAATACAACAGCCCAACCTGATCTCTCTATGATGGGGAAGAGAAGTCGTCTCTGGCCTCTGTGAGAAGAAGAGGTTTGGGGAGGTGAAAGAAGAACTCCTAGCTCCATTGCTTCTCTGTAGGACAAGAAGAGAAGAATGTGTCACCAACCACAAACCAGATTCCCTGTCCCCTCCACTGTGAAGAGGGAGGAAGAAAGAATTACTCCATATCACTTCCACTCCCACTAAAGAGCGGGAGCTAGAAGAAACCAACCCGATGAGGAGAGAAGGGAACTGCAGCTGCAGAGCAATGCTAGACTACAGGATTCCCATATATGAATAGACTCCAAATATCAGAACCATTCAGAACATATCGTGTGTGTGTGTGTGTGTGTGTGTATTATCCATTACAAAAAGAATACAGAGAACTAGACCAGAGCACAGCAGAATGAGGACATATAAATTGTTAAGAATTATCATTTATCTCTTTATTACTTGTTTTTAGTTATGAAAACAGGTTTTCATCTTCTATTGAGTGTCATATAAGTGCTGTTTACATAACAAATACAGAATTGTTGCACACCAAAATTACTATTTTACCTGCTGTATGATTATTTTCAATAGGATTTAAATTGGCTTCAGTGTCAGGTTTTATATTTACAACACACATGGATAATTTTCATAGATATCTTGTCACATGTATAAACATCATTAAAATGAGTGGGGTTTGTTCTGTTTAGTTACACTGTGATATAACAACGTTTCCATCTTAGTAAAGCTTCTGCTTTTCATTTCTCAGAGCAATATTCATTCACTTTAAACTTGGGCTACAAAATGCCCCTTTGAAAACAAAATGAGTGAATGAAAATCTGGAAGTGAAACTGTATAACTATAAATAGAAAGTGAAACTGAGAAATCTAGCTGAATTCAAGATGAGTGAAGTGTAAAGATTAAACAAAAACTTAAATTGCATGAGGCGAGTGATATTTGGTGTGTTGTGGAATGCCAAGCTCCTGGAGTCATGTTATTAAGGTGACAATCTCAGCTTTCACTTAAAAAACCTCCAATATGTTTCTAGCCTTTATGGTTTTGGCAACATGACCCAAGTGCAGTTTAAAGGCTCAGAAACCAGAAGGCAAAGAAAAAGAAACCCCCACATCTTTTATTATTATCTAAACATTGTGATTTGCAAGACAATCCCACTATTTTTGTGGGCCTAAGTCAAGATTTTTTTAAAGCTTGGAGTTGGTAATACTGAAATTAAGAAAAATACATTGGATTTTTTTTTTAAAGGTTCAGCTATCATAACCAAGGTGTTATTAATAACAGTTAAGGATTTGATCTTTTAAAATATGTAACCACTAATTCTCTACAACCTTGAACTGTGTTCAGTCACTAACATTGATGACAAGTGGATGTAAAATTCTTCTTTCAATACAGCTATTCCTCATTAGACTATTTTAAACGAAAGCAGAATCAAGCTAGCTCTCGCTCCTTTTTTTTTTTTTTGTCTTGATAGCGTCCCACTATTTTATTGGTCAACCTACAGTTAGCACAATTGCTTTTTAAAAGTATAATCAGCTTAGTTAAATAATGTTAATGGAGCTTGATAATTTTTTCTGTTCCATTTTTATTAACATTTCATGGTCAATATTACATGAGTATGTATTATATACAAGCATAAGCCAATTAACATGTTAAAGCAATGAAAAAAGCAGAAAAAATGGTTCAGTGTTGCCTTCAGTTATACAAATCTGTGTAAATCAGATTTCAGTGGAGTTAACCCAGAGATGTGCTAGTGCAGCTGAAAGCAGAATTGGGCCTATATGCTGCAAATTAAATCATGAAGGATGAAGGGGGAATGGATTAAAGATATTTTAAAAGGTTAGGAAAGACAAGGAGACACAGGCCCAGCCCCTCAGCTAAAGCTAAGGATCCTAAAACACAGTAGAGGGCAGTGGGTACAAAGGTGGCCTTTTCGTCCCCCAATCCTGGGCCATCTGTGTACTGGTTCAGTCCTCCAATATAATTTAGAGAACTCAGCATTAAGAGAACTGATCAAGTTCCAATACAATATGTAACACCTGCCACTGCCCCCCACCCCAACTCTGTGCCTCAAATTCAAACTGAACCTGAATCAAAGCTTTTCTGAAATCCAAAACGGATTGGTAAAGATTTCACATTCACTCCCCATCACGACCAGCCAGCTGTAATGTGATGTGTACCATGCACTATGTAGTGGCATCTCTATTTGCATGTCTATGCTGGAGCATCAAGCCTGACCACAGAAAAGAATCAGGAATGTTATAATAGACTGGATCTGTTATAATAATAAATAATAAAAGTACAATGCAAGTTTTTTTGTTTATTCAGACAATAGAGATGGATCCAAGCTGTGAAGTTCAACTCTGGTTCTGGAACCAAACTCTAAGTGTCTGTGTTTGAGCTCTGAGCCTGCAAAGATTTATGTCTGTGCTTAACTTTAAGCCTGAAAGTAGTTAAGCACAGGCATAACAGTTTGCAGGGTCAGGGCCTTGGTGTTCTACTTTGGCCTATCACAGAAGCTTCAGTTGGGATGCTTGGATCTTGATTCAAACCTCCCCAAAGTTCAAGTGGGAGCTGGGGTTCAGAGCAAGTGAGAGCCCATCTCTGATTACTTTTCACTTAGAGCACCTCTCCTTGGAAGATCTCTAAGTACTTTGCAATCATTAAGCCTCATGTGGAGCTCCCTGCCCTCATCTCTCTGTGAGGTAGGTATAGCTATTACTGTCCCCATTTACAGCAGCTGGAAACTGAAGCACAGGAGAGCTAAGGGATTGATTTTCAGGGGCACTTGGCACTCCGCTGTGCCTATTGACTTTAACTGGAATTGTGGATGTTCAGGACTGTTGGACCCAGGGCCTTTAAAGCAAATTGTCTGGAAACAGAACCCAAAAGCCCTGTTGTTTTAACTAGACTAAACTTCCTTATTTTATATACCCTTTAGTGAAATTCAGGCTAAAGTTACTAGAATTATCAGTCTTTGCCTCTACAGGTCACCTTTAAAATGTAAATAAAAGACAAAGAACATACAACATTATTTCTCATCGTCCCTTATCACCGTCGGTCTTATCGGAAAACATATTTACCTCACAGTTACCTCAGCCTGGATGCTGCTCCCACCCTCCTGCAATGTGATGCTTTATGAAATTATTACTCCCATTAAAAACAGTTGATTGGTTGCCATACCCTTTTAGTATCTTTAATCAGAAAGTTGATTTCATGAGCATCAGGGAACATATAGTAATGTATTCCTGTGCCAAAAGTTGTCATAACACCAGCTTATAAATGATTTTATGCTGTTGGTTGTTACAGCCCCAGTGCTTGGGCTCTGGAAGATGAGGGAATGAAGTACCGGGAGATAAAATTGATTTTTTATCCTTTCTGCTAGATAATAATACCTAACATCCATCTTAACTTTTAAGATCAAGGCTAGAAGCTAAGATACAGATTGGGAAAAAACCCAAGATCAATATTATGCATTATATTCCAACTGCATATGATCTGTATTCAAGCTGAAACTATGTATACAGTATGAAGCTGGTAACATCAATTTAGCAGTTTTTGTCTGAGAGTTTAACATAAGAATATCACACTGTACCAAGCCAAGCTACTGTCTTTCTATGGATGTGGCATTTCACTAAAATAGCACTATTCAGTGGACAAAGCACTGAGATGTGGGTTCAAAACCCATATTTGGCCAGTATGGCAGCTGGTTGGTCTTATCTATCTTAATTTAGTCCTGAGTGGAGTGCAGGAGCTGGTCCAAGAGGTAACTATAACAGGACCTCTTGGAAATAGTGACCATAATATAATAACATTTAACATCCCTGTGGTGGGAAGAATATTTCAACAGCCCAACACTGTGGCATTTAATTTTAGAAAGGGGAACTATGCAAAAATGAGCGGGTTAGTTAAACAGAAATTAAAAGGTACAGTGACTAAAGTGAAATCCCTGCAAGCTGCATGGACGCTTTTCAAAGACACTATAATAGAGGCCCAACTTAAATGTATACCCCATATTAAAAAAACACAGTAAAAGAACTAAAAAAGAGCCACCGTGGCTTAACAACCAGGTAAAAGAAGCAGTGAGAGATAAAAAGGCATCTTTTAAAAAGTGGAAGTCAAATCCTAGTGAGGTAAATAGAAAGGAGCATAAATACTGCCAAATTAAGTGTAAAAATGTAATAAGAAAAGCCAAAGAGGAGTTTGAAGAACGGCTAGCCAAAAACGCAAAAGGTAATAACAAAATGTTTGTTAAGTACATCAGAAGCAGGAAGCCTGCTAAACAACCAGTGGGGCCCCTGGATGATCGAAATACAAAAGGAGCGCTTAAAGACGATAAAGTCATTGCGAAGAAACTAAATGGATTCTTTGCTTTAGTCTTCATGGCTGAGGATGATAGGGAGATTCCCAAACCTGAGCCAGCTTTTGTAGGTGACAGATCTGAGGAATTGTCACAGATTGAAGTGTCACTACAGGAGATTTTGGAATTAATTGATAAACTTAACAGTAACAAGTCACCGGGACCAGATGGCATTCACCCAAGAGTTCTGAAAGAACTCAAATGTGAAGTTGTGGAACTATTAACTATGGTTTGTAACCTGTCCTTTAAATCGGCTTCTGTACCCAATGACTGGAAGATAGCTAATGTAACGCCAATATTTAAAAAGGGCTCTAGAGGTGATCCCAGCAATTACAGAACAGTAAGTCTAATGTCAGTACCAGGCAAATTAGTTGAAACGATAGTAAAGAATAAAATTGTCAGACACATAAAGAACATAAATTGTTGGGCAAAAGTCAACATGGCTTCTGTAAAGGGAAATCGTGTCTTACTAATCTATTAGAGTTCTTTGAAGTAGTCAACAAACATGTGGACAAGGGGGATCCAGTGGACATAGTGTACTTATATTTCCAGAAAGCCTTTGACAAGGTCCCTCACCAAAGGCTCTTACGTAAATTAAGTTGTCATGGGATAAAAGGGAAGGCCCTTTCATGGATTGAGAACTGGTTAAAAGACAGAGAACAAAGGGTAGGAAAAAATGATAAATTCTCAGAATAGAGAGGGGTAACTAGTGGTGTTCCCTAAGGGTCAGTCCTAGGACCAATCCTATTCAACTTATTCATAAATGATCTGCAGAAAGGGGTAAAAACTGAGGTGGCAAAGTTTGCAGATGATACTAAACTGCTCAAGATAGTTAAGACTAAAGCAGACTGTGAAGAACTGCAAAAAGATCTCACAAAACTAAGTGATTGGGCAACAAAATGGCAAATGAAATTTAATGTGGATAAATATAAAGTAATGCACATTGGGAAAAAAAAACCCAACTATACATACAATATGATGGGGGCTAATTTAGCTACAACAAATCAGGAAAAAGATCTTGGAGTCATCGTGGATAGTTCTCTGAAGACGTCCACGCAGTGTGCAGTGGTGGTCAAAAAAGCAAACAGGATGTTAGGAATCATTAAAAAGGGGATAGAGAATAAGATGGAGAGTATCTTATTGCCCTTATATAAATCAATGGTATGCCCACATCTTGAGTACTGTGTACAGATGTGGTCTCCTCATCTCAAAAAAGATATACTGGCATTAGAAAAGGTTCAGAGAAGGGCAACTAAAATGATTAGGGGTTTGGAACGGGTCCCATATGAGGAGAGATTAAAGATGCTAGGACTTTTCAGCTTGGAAAAGAGGAGACTAAGGGGGGGATATGATAGAGGTATATAAAATCATGAGTGATGTGGAGAAAGTAAATAAGGAAAAGTTATTTACTTGTTCCCATAATACAAGAACTAAGGGCCACCAAATGAAATTAACGGGCAGCAGGTTTAAAACAAATAAAAGGAAGTTCTTCTTCATACAGCTCACAGTCAACTTGTGGAACTCCTTGCCTGAGGAGGTTGTGAAGGCTAGGACTATAACAGCGTTTAAGAGAGAACTGGATAAATTCATGGAGGTTAAATCCATTAATGGCTATTAGCCAGGGTGGGTAAAGAATGGTATCCCTAGCCTCTGTTTGCCAGAGGGTGGAGATGGATGGCAGGAGAGAGATCTCTTGATCATTACCTGTTAGGTTCACTCCCTCTGGGGCACCTGGCATTGGCCACTGTCGGTAGACAGGATACTGGGCTAGATGGACCTTTGGTCTGACCCAGTACGGCCGTTCTTATGTTCTTAATTTCCATTTGCCCACATCACAAAACCCCTCCAATGTATCTAGGTTTCCATACCGAACACATCACCTCTATCAAAGCTTCTATATTCTCACAGTTAGCAACCTCTACCTGCTGGATGCCCAGGATTGAAATATCAGTGTATGCCACAGAGCTTTGAAAATATTGGCAATATATAGAGTCCTGGATGCTGAAAATTCCACCTGCGCTTTAAATGTTTTCCAGCCCTACAGGGTGAATTCCTTTCAATAATGCTGAGTTCCAGTAAGAACAAAACACTCCTTTCATCCACAACAGGTGGCAATTATAGCTGTATATTGCACTCCTTATTCTATATGTACAATTTTCTACAGACTACTTCCCAGCCTTGGGAGGGGAACACCTTTAGGATGATACAAGACAAGAGCTTCACTTCATGAAGATACTGAGTTGCAGCAATTTGAAATAGTGCCACAATAGGTTGATAATGCACTATCAAGATGTAAAGGTTTTCTTCCCAAAAGTTCTAGAATCTTAATCCTCACATCCCCTTCAATTTGACAGTCCTGGTATGGTGTATAGAGAGCCATGTGTCTCACTTTACCACTAGATCCATGCACCGTGTTAGATTGCACACCATGCTAAAGATGTGTCCCCTTTAGAGCTGATAACAACAGATGGTAGTGTCTAAGGAACTAAGCTTATTTTGTTTAATAAAAATATCCCTCTCCCATCACCATTATTACATTTTGAAGAGAAACTTGTTTATATAAAGCAAGAAGACAGAATTGTTTACAGAGATACAAGTTGTAGCAAGACCTTGCATTCTCTCAGTCAAACGTCGGAGATATCGGCAAAGATCCTTGACCTATGCTTAGAGAACTTATTTACTATTCACCATCAGTCACAAATCACTTCAGGGCCAAATTCTGGATTCAGATGCACATGTTAGGCTCCTATTCACAAAAATGGGAGCCACACATGTGAACACAGTAGTAGAACTGGGCCCTTAACTTTGCTGAAAAACAATATATTTTTTCTCCTTTTAAAAACCATTCAATGAGTTCAACAACATAAAATGAATTGTTTTCCCTTCATAAGGGGATAACTAGATATTTGTTTTGTTTTGTCCCCCCCCCCCACTTAATTAAGGAAACGTTATTTGTAAATCAGGGATAGGTTCTAACAGGAGTATTCAAAGCCAGATGCTTTGTTTATTTGCTTAGCCATTGACATCAGCTGAATTGCCTGCATTGTGCATTGCAATGATAGGAGTTGCAACATGAAGAAGCAAAAATAAACCTGGTGATCGCATGGGCCGGTTAGGAAGAGAGATTACAATAGTGTCAGGGATCAGGGTCTGCAGCAGAGTTAGTCTCTTGGCAACCCAACAGGAACAGCTGGCATGCAGCAGGCTACTTGACTGACTGCACCACTTGACTGGTCAGGAAAGGTAGCTGTCTGGCTTTTAAGTGCAACAGCAGCAATTCTCTGGCTGCTCAATGTGATCACGCCTGCATAGCTGTGAACCTCCCTGTTTTTGCTTCTCCTTGCCTTGATTCTGTGTTGCTCCAGCCTGCTCCTAGTCCCATTCCCCCACCTTGCTCCTGGTTCCAGCTTCCTCACCCGGACCCTGGTTCCTGATTCTATCTCTAACCCTTGGCATAGCTACTGGTTCCTGATTCTGGCTCTGATCCATGGTTTGGATCTGCCCACTAAGCCTGGCTCCTGCTCCACCCATTAAGCATGACTGCTCACAGCCCAGTTTCTAACAAATAAAGTGGAATTAAATTTATTTCAATCCTCTATCCAACTGTAAAATAATGAAGGGTAAGTTTTGGAGTTTGTCACCTAATTAATAGAGACCCCATAGCTGGAAATACGGCAAGTTGAAGAATAACATATATATCACTTATATGCTTCAGGGGATTAAAAAAAAAAGCAGTGTGTTATTCTTTGCTTGCAATATGCTAAGTAATCTGGTCATTTTATCTCAGGTTGTATTCTTGTCAGGGTTCAAAATCTAAGGCCTTCTGTACACATGGAGTTCTAGAATAATTCCATGTATGGTTGCACTTTTACTGGAATAAAAGTGCCTTCTTCCAAATTATTTAATCCACTTTGGAAGTTAGTCCCCAGGTGGACCGGGAGAACCACATCGTGAATTGCCTGCTAGGTGCAAAGGTTGTGGACTTCTCAAGACATCTAGAGAGACTTCTGTGCAGTGCTGAGGTACATGTAGATACCAGTGACATAGGGAGAAGTAGGAGAGAGGTCCTGGAAGCTAAATTTCAGATGCTAGGTAAGAAATTTAAATCCAGGACCACAATGGTAGCATTCTCTGAAATGCTTCCCGTCCCATGTGCAGGGGCAATTAGACAGGCAGAATTACAGAATCTCATTGTGTGGATGAAACAATGGTGAAGGGAGGAAGGATTTAGTTTTATTAGAAACTGGGGAACCTTTGGGGAAAGGGGGAGCCTATACAGGAAGGATAGGCTTCACCTAAATTAAAATGGAGTCAGATTGCTGGCCTGTAAAATAAAAACAAGTTCAGGAATTTTTAAACTAAAGGCCAGGGGAAAGCTGACCGGTGCAAAGGAGCACCAATTCAGGCAGACATATCCATTAGGGGAAGAATTATTAAAGGGGATACTCTATATTCTAGTAAAGAGGAGAGGATACAAATTGATAAAGTATAGGTAGGAACTGAAGAGATACGGTCAAATGAAAAAAAGATTCCCATTCAATTACATCGCATTATGAAGGCAGACAACTAAGTATTGACAATTTTTATAAGTGCTTGTATACAAATGCTAGACATCTAAATGCTAAGATGGGTGAACCTGAGTGCCTGTTATTAAAGGAGGATATTGATTTAATAGGCACCACAGAAACTTGGTGGAACAATGATAATTAATGGAACATGGTAAGACCATGGTACAAAATATATATAAATGACAGAGTAGGTCGTGCTGGTGGGGGAATGGCACTATATATGAAAAAGCACAGTGTCAAATATAATAAAAATCTTAAATGAATCCAACAGTATCATATAATCTCTATGGATAGAAATTCCAAGCTTGAATAATAAGAGTATAGCAGTAGGAATATACTACTGATGACCTCACCAGGATGGTGACCGTGAAAAACTAAAGGACATTAAAGAGACTACAAAAACAGAAAAACCTGTAATATTGGGGAATTTTAACTATCTCCACATTGACTGGGTGCATATCATCTCAGGGCAGGATGCAGAGAAAAAAATTCTGGACACCATTATTGACTGCTTCTTGGAGCTGCTAGTCCTGGAATCCACTAGGGGAGAGGCAATTCTTGATTTAGTCTTGGATGTGGTCCAAGAGGCGAATGTAGCTGAACCACTCAGGAATAATGACCACAGTGTAATTAAATTTGTAGGACATGAAATCCAAAGAAACCCACCTCAGTAGCATTTAACTTCTAGAACAGGAACTACACAAAAATGAGAAAGCTAGTGAAATGGAAATTAAAAGGACCAGATACAAGAGTGAAATGCCTGCAAGCTGCATGTAAACTGTTTAAAGACACTGTAACAGAGGCTCAAACTAAATGTATACCAAATAAAAACAAAACAGTAAAAGTACCAAAATATGCCACCACGGCTAAACAACAGAGTAAAAAAAGTGGCTAGAGGCAAAAAGGCATCCTTTAAAAATTATAAGTCAAATCCTACCTAGGAAAATAGAAAGGAAGCATAAACTCTGGTAAGTCAAGTGTTAAAGTATAATTAGGGGGGCAAAAAAGAATCTGAAGAAGAATGAGCAAAAACCACAAAAACTGACAGCATTTTTTAGGTACATCAGAAGCAGGAATCCTGACAAGTCATGAGAGGGGCCACTGGATGACTGAGGTACTAAAGGAACACTCAGGGAAGACAAGGCCATTGCGGAGAAGCTAAGTGAATTATTTGCATTGTTTTTCACTGCAGAGGATGTGAGGGAGAGTCCCATACCTGAGACATTCTTTTTAGGTGACATATCTGAGGAACTATCCCAGGCTGAGGCATCAGAAGAGGAGGTTTTGGAATTCACCCAAGAGTTCTGAATAAACTCAGATATGAAATTGCAGAACTACTAACTGTGGTATATAATCTATCACTTAAATCAGCCTCTGTACCAGATGACTGGAGGATAGCTAACATAATGGAAATAAAAAAAAAAAAAAGATCCAGAGGTGATCCTGGCAGTTACAGGCTGGTAAACCTAACTTCAGTGCCAGGCATACTGATTGAAACTATAGTAAAGAACAAAATTATCAGACACATAGATGAACACAATTTGTTGGGGAAGAGTCAATGTGGCTTTTGTAAAAGGAAGTCATGCTTTACCAATCTGTTGACTCCCTCAAAGAATTCTAATATACAATTGGACAAGGGCAATCCAATGGATATAATGTACTAGGACTTTCGGAAACCCTTTGACAAGGTCCCACACAATGTAAAGTGGTAAATTCCCAAAGGATCTGTACTGGGACCAGCGCTGTTCAACATATTCATAAATTGTCTGGAAAAGGAGGTAAACAATGAGGTGGCAAAGTTTGCAGACAATACAAAATTACTCAAGATAGTTAATGCCAAAGCACATTGGAAAGAGTTACAAAGGGATCTCTAACTACAGGCCTGTTAGTTTAACATCTGTAATATGCAAGGTCTTGGAAAAAATTTTGAAGGAGAAAGTAGTTAAGGACCTTGAGGTCAATGGCAATTGGGACAAATTACAACACGGTTTTACGAAAGGTAGATCGTGCCAAACCAACCTGATCTCCTTCTTTGAGAAAGTAACAGATTTTTTAGATAAAGGAAATGCGGTGGATCTAATATACCTCGATTCAGTAAAGCGTTTGATACGGTACCGCATGAGGAATTATTGGTTAAATTGGAAAAGATGGGGATCGATATGAAAATCCAGAGGTGGATAAAGAACTGGTTAAAGGGGAGACTGCAGCGGGTCGTACTGAAAGGTGAACTGTCAGGTTGGAGGGAAGTTACCAGTGGAGTTCCTCAAGGTTCGGTTTTGGGTCCGATTTTATTTAATCTATTTATTACTGACCTCGGAACCGAATGTAGGAGTGGGCTGATAAAGTTTGCGGATGATACAAAGTTGGGAGGTATTGCCAATTTGGAGAAGGATCAGGATATCCTGCAGGGAGATTTGGATGACCTTGTAAACTGGAGTAATAGTAATAGGGTGAAATTTAATAGTGAGAAGTGTAAGGTTATGCATTTAGGGATGACTAACAAGAATTTTAGTTATAAGCTGGGGACGCATCGGTTGGAAGTAACGGAAGAGGAGAAGGACCTCAGAGTCCTGGTTGATCGTAGGATGACTATGAGTCGGCAATGTGACGTGGCCGTGAAAAAAGCTAATGCGGTCTTGGGATGCATTAGGCGAGGTATTTCTAGTAGAGATAAGGAGGTGCTGGTTCCGTTATACAAGGCACTGGTGAGACCTCATTTGGAGTACTGTGTGCAGTTCTGGTCTCCCATGTTTAAAAAGGATGAATACAAACTGGAACAGGTACAGAGAAGGACCACTAGGATGATCCGAGGAATGGAAAACCTGTCGTATGAAAGGAGACTCGAGGAGCTTGGTTTGTTCACCTTAACCAAAAGAAGGCTGAGGGGGGATATGATTGCTCTCTTTAAATATATCAGAGGGATAAATACCAGGGAGGGAGAGGAATTATTTCAGCTCAGTACTAATGTGGACACGAGAACAAATGGATATAAACTGGCCGTCGGGAAGTTTAGGCTTGAAATTAGACGAAGGTTTCTAACAATCAGAGGGGTGAAGTTCTGGAACAGCCTTCCGAGGGAAACAGTGGGGGCGAAAGACCTCTCTGGCTTTAAGATTAAGCTTGATAAGTTTATGGAGGGGATGGTTTGATGGGATAACGTGATTTTAGTCAATAGGTCAATAACGTGCCATCGCTGGTAATTAGTAACAATGGTCAATGATGGGATATTAAAAGTTACTACAGAGAACTTTTTTCCGGAGGGTCTGGCTGGAGAATCTTGCCCTCATGCTCGGGGTTCAGCTGATCGCCATATTTGGGGTCAGGAAGGAATTTTCCTCCGGGGTAGATTGGCAGAGGCCCTGGAGGTTTTTCGCCTTCCTCCGCAGCATGGGGCAGGGGTCGCTTGCTGGAGGATTCTCTGCGACTTGAAGTCTTTAAATCATGATTTGGGGACTTCAACAGCTGAGTCAAGGGAGAGAATTATTCCAGGAGTGGGTGGGTCAGCTTTTGTGGCCTGCATCATGCGGGAGGTCAGACTAGATGATCATAATGGTCCCTTCTGATCTTAAAGTCTATGAGTCTATGAGTATCTCAAAAAACTGGATGACTGGGCAACAAAATGGCAGATTAATTCAATATAGATGGGTGCAAAGTAATGCACATCGGAAAACATAATCCCAACTATACATGCAAAATGGTGGGGTATACATTAGCTGCTACCACTCAAGAAAGAAATCTTGGAGTTATCATAGATAGTTCTCTGAAAACATCTGCTCAGTATGCAGCAGCAGTCAAAAAAGCTAACAGAATGTTAGGAACCATTCAGAAAGGAATAGATAAGAAGACAGAAAATATAATAATGCCACTACATAAACCCCTGGTACTCCCACACATAGAATACTGCATGCAGTTCTGGTCGCCCCATCTCAAAACAGATATTTTAGAATTGGAAAAGGTACAGAAAAGGGCAATAAAAATGATTATGGAAATGGAACAATTTCCATATGAGGAGAGGTTAAAAAGATGGGGACTGTTCAGCTTGGAAAAGAGACAACTTCATATATTCCTCCTGCACTTTTAGGCCCAAATTCAAGAAAGTATTTTAGCATGTGTTGAAGTCCATAACTAGTGAAGACAGCACTTAAGCAAATACCCTGGTGCCGTCCTGAATAGGGATGTTTACATGAATCGGGGCTTCACTTTGGATATTTTATTCTTTACTTCCTATGCTAATCTATTGTGAAGTATTACTGAGTATTGATAATTTGCTGTGTGTTCTACCCTTGAGGTGGCTGTAATAGTTTGTAGAGTCCTTCAGAACCCTTTGAGATATAAGGACATATATAAGATGGCTTCGTCTTTTCCCTATGTAAATTGTTGCCAATTGG
This sequence comes from Terrapene triunguis, assembly GCF_002925995.2. Lineage (NCBI taxonomy): Eukaryota > Metazoa > Chordata > Testudines > Emydidae > Terrapene > Terrapene triunguis. The sequence goes on from NW_020664447.1 coordinate 67,495,770, forward strand.
ACTCAAGAACTAAAAATAATAATTATTATAACATTATCATATTATTATAGATACCATTTTTCACTGGTAGATTTTATAGTATTTTACAAAGAAGGGTAAATATTATTTTCCCTATTTTACAGTTAAGGAAACTAAGGCACAGAGTGGTAAAGTGATTTGCCCAAGGCCCCAGATCAAATCGGTGGCAGAAATAGATCTCAGGTCTCCTAACTCTCAGTCCATTGTCTTATCACTGGAACACACTGCCTCTCCAAGTGGATTTTTATACTGTGGCTTACAGAGTGACTCAGCAGTGTCCTTCAAAGATCTGTTCTATCATTTCTTCCCCCAAAGATTCACAGCTGCTTCTTCCCCTTTTCACACCCCTAACTTTCCAATTATTCCATCTTCAACTCCTTAGCTTTCCAACAGTAACACTTCCAGCTGACCACTTTTGCCTTCCCTTCTTTCTATATTTACTCTATAACCCCACCCCTCCCATCTTATTTATTCTAGAAGAAATCAGAGGAAAGAGTGTGTGTGTGTATATATAGTAAATGGGGAATCAGTTGCTCAGTTGCACTGGCGGAAGGGACATAGCCAGGGGAGATCACAATACCAGTTCTATAGACGATTTGAGAGAGAATTAAAAGGAATGAAAATGAAGAGTAACATAAACAAAACAATAATTTCACAGCTGTTCTACAACCCAATGTGCTGTCACATGGATACATTCCCATAACTCCTGGTAACTTCTTGGCATTTTTGAAGCTGCTAAACAAATACATTATTTTTAATAGTGAATTTAGTGCTGGTGAAATATGCCAGATTAGCAGCAATGTAAATGATATATGTAGATGATATATATGTATATAACTGTATATGATGCTGTAATCTGATATATTTCACCAGCACTAAATTCCCTAAGACTGCCTACAAGCATAACATTGCCTAGTATGGTTGGGTTTTTGAGTTTTATGGACACATGTCAACTGTGAACTCACCAACTAATTTCACACAGGTCACCATTGGACATCAGTAACTTGGGTCACTATCCACTGGAACTAGAATCATGCCTGCGATCAATAATTGAATAGATCTGTATTCCATTCTAATCATATGATGTTCGTGTTACTGCAGAGATGTTCTCTGCAATGAAAGGATTAACACATTTTTCTAGTGGGAGTGTCACACCCACATGGGGAATTAAATGAACTCTCTGAGTGTGAACTTGGTATTTTTTCATTCATTTCATTGAAGCGGTTTCCCCTTTGAGATGTTAACATCCGCATTTCTTCAGTTTCCTGACCTTTTAAACACAGCTTAGCAAAGGGGGAGGAGGGAAGGAATTAAAAGAATTTTCCAACTTTTACGTGGAAGGAGGGGCAAGGGGTCACATCAAAGCAAGTGTCCGTTATTGTATCTTTGAGACTGTGCTCTTCCCTTTTTCAGCTTTGCCTTTCTCCGCAGTGCCCACAGTGGCTCACACCACATTGCACAGGCATCAGAAAGATTAGACTCGTAAGGAAACAATTACCCGCTCCTACAACAGCGCAGAAAACATTTTCGTATTAAAGATTAGGGGCATTAACAACTGCCTGGAAAAAAACACATTGAGAACAGAAGTTCATTAATCTTTGAACATTGTGTAATTTTCATGCAAGATCCTTGTAGCCAGTTACAAGTGGCTTAAGTACAGTATGATAATTGGTTTCAATTACTCCATTATTATTTCCACCAGAGCAACTACAAATCCTCTTCTCTGTAGTGGCATCTAATGTGGTTGAGGGGATGCTTGAGTCAATATGTGCTCTCACAAATGATATCCTATAGAAAAAAAAAGACAGGGCCGACAACTGAGAAGGGACAAATTTTCATGACAAGGTAACACAAGAGAGAACAGATTTCTGTGGCAAGATCACACACAGGGCCCATATTCCTGTGACCACTTTGGTCTGTTAAATCAGTTGCAATACATTTTCTGCTAATTGGAAACAAATTAGGGCTGTCTGGAGAGAACAATAAGAACATTGAACTCTAATCTCCTACTAGAACATGTCATGCCTATTATCTGAGAAGTTTTTAACATTTCCATGCATAACAATTATTTTTTTAGTCTCTTATTATTTCATTTTGCCTCTGGGGTTCCATTGTAAGAAAGACATTAGTCCTACGTGCAAATCTTCAAAGTGCATTGAATAAATTAAGTACACTAGTTACTGTACAGGTAATGCCACTTTTGATAACACTGGCATTGTATTTAGGAGCTTTATTAGAATCTTCTTTTTCACCTGGTGATGTCTTTGTTGAAGGGTTAGTTTATGGGACTTTTCTGTTAGGTGTATTTCTCATTAATGCAATAATTTGGAAATAGACTCACTAACGATTTTAACCCAAATTTTTGTGCATGTTTGGGTGATTGGATAAAACTGTTGCATTCCACTCTGTGCTCTTCCATTTCATATGATATTGAGAAATTAAAAAAAAAAATTGCCATCTGTAAGCAATGTGGCATGATGGGTGTGATTGTGTGTCAGAGCATAGTCATTTCCTTTAAGACATGAAGCAAGTCAAGTGCTTACAATCCCCGGGATTGTAGTCAACTCATAACAACCTTAGAGTGCTATTTTTAAGTGGATTTAGTGCTGACAATATAAACTGGATGGAAAATAATGGCGACTAGTGTCTTCTGTTTAGCCACAGAATAAGTATAGCAATGCCAATGTAAGCACCTTTAAAATGGTCTTGTATTCACTTGGGCCACATCTGCATTAGGAGCACTTTATCAGAATAGGAATACTGGTTCCAGCAAAGGTTCTTAGGGTGGATGCAGCAGTATAAGTAATGCTGCGTTTACACCAGTATAGTGAAACCAACCCCTATGAGTGAAATGCAGCTTTAGCAGTATAGCTATGTCTCCAATAGAGACTTCTGCCAGCACAGCTATACCCATCTGAGATCACACCTCTTTCACACTTCTGACACAGCTGTATGGACAAAAATCTGTAGTGTAGACCTGTCATTGAAAGGGTTTGCCAGTATGGTTATAATAATACTGGCAAACGCTTCTTGTGGAAAGGCAGCTTATACCAGAAAAACAGTTTTTTTGCTGGTGTAGGTTATATCAGTTCCCAAAACTAAATTAGCTCTACTGGCAAAAGGAATTTTTTCTGGCATAAGTGCATATATGCTAAGGTTTTTGCTGACACAGCTATGTCATTTAGGGGAGTGATTTTGTTAACACCTCTAATCTTTATTAGGGATGAGAGCATAGTTTATTCTCAATGGCCAATCCTCCATGATGTCAGCTGAGGTTGGAAGCAAAGGTGCAACTAGTGGTAATGGTCATTATGGTTTTTATATTGGGGGCAATTGCCCTTTAGGAACTGGGCTAAGTCCACTAGCTCATTGATCTGAGGGTCTATGTTGTCGGATGTTTCTTTAAGATATAGGGAGACTGTGAATAAAAAGAAAATTATGAATTTTAACTGAATTTGTGTCTCACTTTGATTAACCAATTTTCTTAACTTCCGTAGGTCCCTCTGCCAGGCAGTTTGTTAAATAAATGAAAACTGTTTATAAAATGACCATTGATTTTGGCTCAATATTGGGGTTCTCAACCTGAGATAACTTGGGTTGTCTTTACACTAAACTCCCCAAAAATAAAACGAGACCCCATTTTTGAAAGTGGTCTTAATGTGCTCTAGATTTTAATTAACATTATTTCTGTGGTGGGCATATATATGTAAAAACAAACAAACAAACAAACAAACAAAAAAAAACAGCAACAAAAAAACCCAATCCACTCCCTCTCCAAAAAACCCCTGGAGCAGAGCAGGTGAGTATGTCCATAACCACAAATGCAATAAGATACATAAATGTGCATACAGTCATATCTGCAGACAAGATGCATGGCTAATGAAGTTGAACAATGTAATGAAAAAGTATTTGTCATTTACCATGCAACAGAGTGAAAGTTGTCAAGTTAGACAGCAGTGAGGGGTAGGGTTCCTGTCTCCCCAGTGCAGGTAGACAGACACATGCTAGCTCTGCTCAAGCTAGCGTGCTAAAAATAGCAGTGCGGCCAGGGAGTCTGGGTGGGTTTGTACTCAGGTGGCCAGCCTGTGCTATCCCCAGCTACTGCTACACTGCTATTTTTAGCATGCTGGCTCAAGCAAGAGAGAGCACCTCTGTCTACCCACACTGGGAAGTATTCTCCCAGCTGCAGTGTATATGTACCCCATGAATCTAACATATTAGTTTACTATAGGAAGAGCTCACACTACTGATTCATAGCAATGCAGGGCTGGAAGGGACCCCAATAAGTCATCCAGTCCAGCCCACCATACTGAAGCAGGATCAAGTATACCTAGCCTATCGCTGGCAGGTGTTTGTCTAACCTGTTCTTAAAACCTCCAGTGACAGGGATTCAAAAACCTCCCTTGGTAGCCTATCAGTTCTTAATTAGCTTTACAGTTAGCAAGATTTTTCCTAAGATCTAACCTAAATCTTCCTTGCTGCAGAGTCAGATAATTATTTTTTGTCCTATCTTCAGTGGACATGGAGAACAATTGAACTGTGCTCTTTATAACAGCCTTTAACATATTAGAAACCTTTAACATGTTATCAGGTCCCCGCTGAGTCTTCTTTTCTCAAGACTACATATATCTGAATTTTTTTAAGCTCTGTTAATCAGTCAGGGTTTCTAAACGTTTTATCATTTTTGTTGCTTTCCACAGGACTCCGTCCAATTTGTCCATATCTTTATTAAAATGTGGCACCCAAAACTGGACACGATCCCTCAGCTGAGAACTCACTTGTGTCAAGTAGAGTGGGAAACTTACCTCCCATATTTTACATATGACAGTCCTGTTAATACACCCGAGAGTGATATTAACTGTTTTTGAAATTGCATCACATTGCTGGCTCATATTCAATTTGTGATTCACTATAACCCCAGATCCTTCTCAGCAGTACTATTGTCTAGCCAATTATTCCACGTTTTATTTGTGCATTTGATTTTTCCTTCCCAAATATAGTTCTTTGCACTTGTCTTCATTGAATTTCATTTTGCTTATTTTAGATCAATTTGTCAAGTTCATTAGTCACTGAAATAGATATCATGGTCTTAATATGGCATCTGGGGTCAAATTCACAGCAACTGTAAAGTGGATATAACTCCTTTGAAGTCAGTAAGAGTTTTGTTTAGTTAAGAGAGAGTAAAGGGAAACTAGTAACTTCAGGACTTTGACCATATTGGTTGAAATTCTGGATCCATTGAACCTAATGGGAGTTTAGCTATTAACTTCAATGGGGCCAGGATTTCACCCATTAAGTACAAGTATTTGCCATAAATTTTACCTTTCCAACAGTCGATTTAACCGTTATTCTCCTGAGCAAATTAATGGAATCATATATGTAAACCTCTTCAGAAGGCCACTGTTTTTTCTAGGAAATTTCTAAATCTTTCCTCAGTAGGAAACTACCGGGCCTGATCTTGCCTGGGTGTTTTACATGAGTAAGGACAGCAAGGTTTGGCACAAAGTATAGCACATTGTAAATGTTGGTGTATGTTGTTTCTTAGCTTGCTTATATATGAAATTATACCAAGCACCTCAGTCTAGTTTTCGAAAGCAAAACATTCTCCACTTAGGTTTTCTAGGAAATCTGAGTAAAATATTGTCTGTATTGAAATCAGAGTATTAAATGACAACATTAATCCTGAGTGCCAGAGAAGTGGCTTCTTTTAGGTGGGAGATTATGATACTGTAGTAAAAACACCTTCCAAAATAATTACATAAGACCTTTTTTAAGGGCTGGAGTTACAGTACAATTATGCAGTTGGCCCAAGACCTTTCCATTTCATGCCAAGTTTTCTATGGGTGAAAGACTTTCTGGTACACACACACACATACACAAATGACGACAACTCAGGAAGTGAAGAGCCTAAATGACTGCTTTGAATTTATTTGCCTTTTTCCTCAAGTCATGATCTCTCTTTACATGTGAGGGGCTCAGAGTTCCCAATTTCCCGACCCCTGCGTCCTGAACCTCCGGTAGTGAGGATGGATCTCACACTGCCAAGTGCCAGGTTTTCAAACATTTTGTGTTTTCTTTCCCACGAATTGTGTGACTGCTGTCTTGTTTACTCATATGCCCTCCAGACAGCAAGGAAGCTCTTTTGACAAAGCACCCCCCTCTCCCTTTGAGAGTGAGGGGGTAGGATACATTCTCCCCTCCTACCCACCATCTCCTCCTCCCCCTGCCTTTCCCTGAGTTAATCAGGTCTGTCACTGAAAGGAAGCTGTTAGAAGTTCACATGGGCTCCAATCACACATTTTGGATGGAAAAAAGGTTTGCTTCTTTTTTCTCTCTTTTTCTTTTCATAACTTTCAGTTTATTATTGCTGTCAAGCTGTGATAAACATATATTTGCTACAATCACTTACGGGGAAAGAACCCATTTTAAACTCATTAAATGGATCAAAACTGTTTACTTTTAAAATTAGAAGTGATTTTTTTTGTCTCCACCCAAAACAGATTGAATTTTTTCCTCTACAGTAGTGTTATTATTCAAACTCCATTGGTCAAGGTTACACATTGTAGAAGATTAGACACTACGGTATTCATTTCATGTGGTATAATCCTGCTTCTATATACTGCTTATAATTCACAAAGAGGGTAGGATTGCTGCTGTGGAAAAAAGTCCACATTTCGTATGACAAATGATTCTGGAAAGATTTAAAATGTAATTAAAAACTCAGAAGATTGAGTTTCCTCGGGAAGGGGAATAAACTATGCTGGTATAAGGTATAAAGCATAACTGTGTCCACATTAGGAGGCTATATTGGTAAAAATAAATAAACAAATAAAAGCCCTCTAACTGAAATAGTTATACTGGCACAACAAGTGTTCCTCACTTTTTGGTGTCTGATTTACAGAAGGAGTGAGCACTGACAGCTGCCACTGAAGTCAATGGGAGCAGTGGCTTGGACATAAAAAGTGCTGTATTATGCTAAGTACTCTGTAATATCAGGTCCTAGGTGTCTTAAATGTGGTACCCAAAATTAGTGGACACTTTTGACCCTAATCTCTCTGTACTTCAATTTCCCATCTGTAAAACTTGGACAATGATAAACCCTCATCTCACACAGCTGTTGTTAAAATAAATTCATAAATATTTGTGAAGCACTCAAATACTATAATGATTAACATCATGGAAGAGCCCATGAGAAAATTAATAAATCTGTCTTCAGAGCGGGTTTGAATAGCTTGCAGTAAACAGGGCCTAGGGCCACACATTGAAAGATGAAGAGAAAACAAACTAATGAATGGCTGCTCCTTAAGTGAGTTCCATCCATTCTGTGCTCTGAATGAGGCAGGGGTCCTGAAGAAAAAATAATATGTGATGATTGTGACATTCTATACCTTGGGGGAGCATCTTGTAAACCCCATATTCCTCATTTTTTATATAATCATGATCTTACATATAAAGCATGCCTTCTAAGGTATCATGGGAAAGGTTATGATCTGCTGAAAGTCATTTCTCTATCCATATATGTATATCATTAATGCATATGAAGTTATGATAATTGTGTTGTATAGTTGTCACTAAAACATGCAGTAAGTTGGGGAATCAGACAGATATTAGCTCCCCAGAGGCAATAGCAAGGAAAGTAACCAACGCCTGGGCGGGATGTCAAACAACCCGTCAACAGTCATTGTCCGGCAAGGGAACTACAATTCAATGACTCATCTGCATGAGGCCACACCAGGGGAATTGCTCAACGTTGCCTGGAGACTCAGGGTATGTCTACACTGGCAGAGTTACAGCGACAGCAGGTACAGCGCCGCTCAGAGAGTGCTGAAGGGAAACCGCTGTTGTGTGTTCACACTGTCAGCTGCGGGCACAATAGCGTGTTCATACTTGCAGCACTTTCAGCAGTATTCAGAGCAGTGCACTCTGGGCAGCTATCCCACAGAAGAGTTGGGGGAAGGCAGAGGGTGTCGTAGGGCATCCTGGATCCTGTCCCAATGCCCCGTGATGCATTGCTTCACATCCCAGCAATCCCTGTGCTTCGTCTGCATTTAGCACCATCTTTCAACGGTTTGTGTACTGGGCACTCTGCCTCTTCGGTCTGCAGGAATGGATCCCGCACTGTTGACCAGTATGCTGCTTACTCTCATTAACACTTCATGAGTGGCAGTGGAGTTATTCCTTAAATTACAAAGGCAAGAGTAGTTCGACATTGATCTTGCCACGCGTAGTAGCTATGACACGAGATTGCTTGTGGCATTCACAGAGGTGCTGATCACAGTGGAACGCCACTTTTGAGCTTGAGAAACAAGCACTGAGTGGTGGGATCACATCGTGATGCACGTCTGGGATGACGAGCAGTGGCTGCAGAACTTTTGGATGAGGAAAGTCACATTCATGGGACTGTGTGTTGAGCTCGCCCCAGCCCTGCGGCACAAGGACACAAGAATGAGAGCTGCCCTGTCACTGGAGACGCGCGTGGTGATTGCACTATGGAAGCTGGCTACTTCAGACTGCTACCGATTGGTTGCTAACCAGTTCAGAGTGGGAAAGTCAACCATTGGACTCGTGTCAACAGAAGTGTGCAGGGCCAATAATTGCATCCTGCTCCGAAAGACCGTGATATTGTGGATGGCTTTACACAAATGGGCTTCCCTAACTGCGGAGGGTCGATAGATGTCATGCATATTCCAATTCTGGAACCAGACCACATAGCCACTGAGTACATTAATCACAAGGGGTATTTCTCTATGGTTCTCCAGGCGCTTGTGTATCAACGTTGGCACTTCACGGATATTAATGCAGGCTGGTCCGGAAAGGTGCATGACTCACTCATCTTTCAGAACACTGGCCTGTTCAGGAAACTGCAAACAGGGATTTTCTTCTCTATGTAAAAGAATAAATGGACACAAATTGGACATCAGGAATGGTAACATACAAAAGCCAGTAGGAGAACACTTCAATCTTCCTGGACATTCTACAACAGATTTAAAAGTAGCCATACTCGAACAAAAAAACTTCAGAAACAGACTTCAAAGAGAAACTGCAGAACTAAAATTCATCTGCAAATTTAACACCATTAATTTGGGCTTGAATAGGCACTGGGAGTGGGAGTGGCTGGCTCACTACAAAAGTAGCTTTGCCTCTCCTGGAATTGATACCTCCTCATCAATTATTGGGCGTGGACTACATCCACCCTGATCGAATTGGCCTTGTAAACACTGGTTCTCCACTTGTGAGGTAACTCCCTTCTCTTCATGTGTCAGTACATTTATGCCTGTATCTGTAATTTTCACTCCATGCATCTGAAGAAGTGGGTTTTTTACCCATGAAAGCTTATGCCCTAATAAATCTGTTAGTCTTTAAGGTGCCGCTGGACTCCTGGTTGTTTTTCCCAGACCAGAAGATCACCGTAGAAGAAGTCGAATGCCTATTGTGATACTGGGAGACCTGGCTACCCCTTAATGCCGTGGTTTATGAAGCTGTACACTGGGCATCTTGACAGCAGGAAGGAGCGGTTCAACAGCAAGTGCAGAATGACTGTTGAGTGTGCTTTTGGCCAGTTAAAGGCCCACAGGTGCTGCCTCTATGGGAAGCTGGACCTGGCCGATTACAATATTCCTATGCTTATAGCATCATGCTGTACGCTCCATAATATTTGTGAAGGGAAGGGTGAAAGCTTCATTCAGGGCTGGACCACTGAGGCCAGTGCCTGGAGGCTGAGTTTGAACAGCCAGAGACCAGGGCTTTTAGAGGGGCACAGCACGGGGCCATAAGGCTCAGGGATGCCTTGAGGCAGCAATTTGAAGCTGAAAGTCTCTAATATTTGTTGCAAGCCTCGGGAGTGCAGTGCTTGTAATGCTAGGAGGCGACTGTGGTTGGTGCAGATGATGCACTATGAAGGTTTAAGAAAATTGCCTGTTGCTTTGCAGGGCTCTGTTTGCTTTCAATTAATAGATAAAGATTGATTTCAAACAAAAACCAATTCTTTTATTAAAAAAACAACAGCCGGAGGAGAGAGACAAACCAAAAAACACATCAGCACTGAGGGGGATAGGGAAAGGGAGGGTCCCAGGAGGAGGTGGGGTCCCGGGACGGTTAAACCTTCTCCTTTGGAGTACAGTGCAGCAGGTACTGTATTTCAGCAGGGCTAAACTGCAGAGGGATGGATGTTGAGTGCAGTGGGTACTGGGAATCCTCAGAGCTGGACTGTTATGGGGCAGGAGTGGAATGCTGCAGGTACAGCCTGGAGCCAGGAGGTTGATAAGAGTGTGTTGGCGATGTCTGGGGGGTGCATGGGAAAGAGTTTTGTGACAGCAGCTGCAGTCCAGGCTGGAGAGAGTTAAGGGGATACAGCGGTCCCACAGTCCCAGGCTGCACATTGGGGATCTCATCATAATGAGGTAACTGAAGACTATATAATGCATATGCACGAGGGGGGCAAATTAAAAATGCACAGACAAACTTAAATGAGGCACTTTCTAACTTTTTAATACTTTGCTATCTTAATAATATTCTTTTAACATAGCTTTTTACATGTGATATGATATGTGTCTGTGCATGTATACACATATACATTATGAACTATGCAATGCTTCTGACAGTTTTGGTAATGTAACTGTTAATGATTGTGTCCAAATTTCATTATTGAAAAGAGCCTATTGAAGAAAGCAATTAGATGCAAGTTCCATTAAGTAATATGCACAGCAAGTTGCATTTGTTCTGTTAAGAGCAAGAATATGAAAAGCACTTTAACTTCTCTAAACATTGTAAGACATTTCTTTTAATGCATTGCAAGAAAGCACAGCCCAATGTCACATACAATCGGTACAAAGAAGTGGGTTGTAGCCCACGAAAGCTTATGCTCTAATAAATTTGTTAGTCTCTAAGGTGCCACAAGTACTCCTGTTCTTTAATCGGTACAAATGGATCTCAGTTCACAAGTATATATAGGGGATCATAAGTCTACACAGCTCATAGCAGCGAGCAGCCCAGCCTGGGTTGACAGACTCGGGCTAGCGGGGCTCACACTAGCACACCAAAAAATAGCTGTGTAGAAAGCTCTCTGAAGTTGTGGCTCGGTCTCTGAAGCCCATCCCACTCCCTGAGCTTCAGAGCCTGAGCTCCAGCCCAAGGTGCAACTTAAAGAAATGTCTACACAGCTATTTTTAGAGTGCTAGACTCATAGACTCATAGACTTTAAGGTCAGAAGGGACCATTATGGTCATCTAGTCTGACCTCCCGCATGATGCAGGCCACAAAAGCTGACCCACCCAATTTCCCTTATCTCAGCTGTTGAAGTCTCCAGATCGTGATTTAAAGACTTCAAGTCGCAGAGAATCCTCCAGCTTGCGACCCCTGCCCTATGCTGCGGAGGAAGGCAAAAAACCTCCAGGGCCTCTGCCAATCTACCCTGGAGGAAAATTCCTTCCCGACCCCAAATATGGCGATCAGTAGAACCCCGAGCATACAGGCAAGATTCTCCAGCCGGACCCACATTATACCAGCGATGGCACGTTATTGCCTAATTGACTAAAATCACGTTATCCCATCAAACCAGAATAAGCCCTGCTAGTCTGAGTCTGTCAACTCGGGCTGGGAACCCTATTGCCATGGGCTGTGTAGACATGCCTTTAATTACATTATCATTATGCAAGTGTAGTTTGTCTGTACACCCTTATCTTTGTTACCTTTTATAAACAAGAAAATGCACAGCTTGACTTGCTCTGAGTTTTAAAAGCACTAGGCTTGTACTGGGCAGTAAATCTCAGCTCACATGTACTCAGGCTTCCAGTTTTTAAGATTAGGGATTTTAGCCCTGCAAGGGGGGGGGGGGGGAAAGTTGGTTTTGTTGGTTTAATTCCATGAGTTGAGAAGGCTGAGATGAAAATCTCTGACACCTAAGTGATATGTACGTAGTGTACATTTGTAGAATTGATTGATACCTGAATGTTACGATGAAAAATGAGGCCTCTAGAATGATGAGGCTTTAAAATGTCTTCAGTGAGCCTTCGAAGCAAAAGTTGCCCTAGTTTGTTATTACTATTATACCTTAAATACAAATACAGATGTTTGAAATGGGAGGAGGCAACATTCCAGAGCAGACTAGCACATTTGGTCTGCAGAGCTTCATGATCTTGATTTATCACAAAGTCGGTGAACTCAAACTCTGTTAATGCTGTTATAAAACCAATTTTAAGAGAATCAGGCCCATTGAATATAAGCTTATAGTAAGAAAGCCATCGCAGAGACTATGTCCTTATTAACGTTAATTTTAAAGAGAGATTCAACTTCTAGTCTATGTTATTCATGCTGAACCAAATGAGTTGGTAAGGCTGCCACTGTGGTTATGTACTATGGGATTCATTTATTTAGTTTAAAGACTGTGTTTAGATTTGTGTATGGAGGTGGTAGGAGGGGTGGTGCATGAGTCTAGGTGTATGGAGAGACAACAATGTGGTAGGCAAAACTGACATATTTTAAAGTAATTTTTTTCTAATCTTGGAGTTTTAATAAACTGTGGAGACAAAAAAATAGTGCCCAAGCAAACTAAGAATTAACACAGCTACATAAACTATGATTCGCTATTAAACAGCACAAGTTCCTCAGGGCATGGTCTTACCATCTTTGAATTTTCACAGTGCCTTAGCACACTGTGTGCACCGCCATAAACCAATAGTGTAACAATAATATTTAAATGATGCATTAGTCGCATGATTCCTAGATCCTCATTATACCAGCTGAAGACTAAATATATCACAGAGCGGGAAATACCCTCTAGCGGTCGAAGATGAAGCACACGGTCAGGTTATGGAAGGGAAGCCTGTATTTAGGCAGTTTGTGCTGTGCCTCTTTTGCGGATATAAAGAAAAGCAAACATATGCTTTCAATCTGAATGATTTATTTTAGATTAAAGGAAGTAACAAAAGAAATAAATATTGTAAAGACTCCATTAGAGAGTACAATGTGTGCTTCTCTGTAACATACTGCATCAACTCTGACTCACATAATGTGAGCTAGCTACTCCAGCAGACAATAACAGAAATGTCCAGTATAGAGAAAAGAGAAATGTAACCATTGATACCTCATCCAGTATTTTGTAGTTATATATACTCCCAATAAAGATTATGTTGAAATCCTGGCTTTTTTGAAGTCAATGGGAGTTTTGACACTGACTTCAACAGAGTCAGTATTTCATCCTGTTATCAATAGTCTTCACCACAATATTTTAATACTTATGGTTCTGGTTATGGGTAGAAAAAAAGAGATACCTTTCCTTTTTTTTTTTTTAAATAATGCCATCTTCATAAGAATTTTTGGCCAAGGTTTGGGTCATTTGTTATTTTATCCTGACTGGGTCACCTGCTTCACTAGTGCTATAATGAAAACCTTGCAAAAGCCTGATAAACTAAAAAATAATGGCATAATTACTACAAGTGACAGTCATCTAAATAGCAGATATGCTGTTGTTTATACTGAAAATGAGAGATGAAAATAAAATGTCAAGTGTTAAGAGCTTTTAAAATCAGCCTACATTCGTGAAAGAAATACCACTGCATGCTAAGCTGTAGCAAAAGGTCTTTGGGGAAAAAAAAAAAAGACTTCAGACAAGATACCAAAAGAAACACAATGGTTTTCATTTAAAAGGCATTCTGAATTAACAAGACACTCCAAAGGCCAAATCACATGAAACATCTAACACAATGCCAACGCTATACAAATAATAATGAGCCAAACCCTGAGGTCTTTAATAACACTGGTCAAATTATTTTCTGCAAACATTTTTTCTCATTAAATTAGTGAACAGACTTCAATTTTGACTAATGTGTTCCTAATTCAAAATTGTTTAACAAGAACTTGATCCAAAGCCTAAATACTCCTATGTACTTCAGTGAGCTTCAGATAAGCCTCAACTGTATTAGGTGAATCCATTTCAGCCTAATCTATGAATTGATTATATACTACTCATCATGGATATTGTTGAGCGTGGTCGCTTATTGATATTTTGCCATACTTGCTGCATGGTTGATCACTTAAGTTGTTTTTTTCCTGATTCCTAATTGGATGACACACAAACCTGAAAAGAGGTTTTAAGGTGGCCACACTAAGATTTCCAGCTCAGACATTTGTGTGAAGATATATATGCAATGCTTTTGCTTTCTTTACAGATGTTTTCTGAAAACAAAAATCTACCTGCACAACTGTCTCTGGAAAGTGAATGAAATGGTTTACAAATAACATCAGAGTAAATTCACAGGTTTTACCCAGCTCTAGAGACCTTACTCAATTTTCATTTATCTCTTACTCAGGCAAATTTCTATTTTCCACAGGAGTTTTGTTTGAATAAAGACTAAGTAAAAAATGGAATAGTAATATCTAACTCATATATCGTACATTTTAGTCAGAATATCTCACAGCGTTTTATAATCTTTAATGTACGTATCCTTGCCACACCCTGATCAGGTAAGGAAGTGATATTACCCCCATTTTACAGATGGGGAACTGAGACACAGTGAGCTAAGTGATTTGCCCAGCATCACATAGGAAGTCTGTGTTAGAGCAGGTAATTGAGTCTTGGTTTCCCAAATGTAAGCCTATTACCCCAACCATTGGAAAATACTTCCGGTCTTAGTAAGGTCCTCCATAACAATAATATCAACCCTGGATATATAGCATGGAAGAAACATTTGTCAATGAATTTATCATAACAAAAATATAATGAATGTAAAGTGAATAATTCATGAGACCATTATACAATTAGCGGGCTAACTCCTGAAGTCTGTATTCAGCTTTTACTCATCCTCACGAATTTCCACAGATGTCAACTAGACTTAGGACACATTAAGTACTGAGTGAGAAACTCAGACTTTACCACAGAGTAAAGTGCCTCATAACATTTTTAGCTGCTGGAGTTTCTTGGGGTATGTCTACATTGCAATTAGACACTCACGGCTGGCCCATGCCAGCCGTCTCAGTCTCACAGGGAATGGGCTAAGGGCCTGTTTAACTGAGGTATAGATGTTTGGGCCCAGGTTGCAGGGCCCTGTGTGGTGGGAGGATCCCAGAGTTTGGGCTGCAGCCCAAGCCTGAATGTCTACACCACGCTTAAACATCTGTACAACCCAAGCCCCATGAGCATGTCAGCTGGCACAGGCCAGCTGCAGGCAACTAAGGGCATGGCTACACTTGCAGATGTAGAGCGCTGTGAATTAAACCCGCCTTCAGGGAGCGCAGTAGGTAAAGTGCTGCAGTCTGTTCACACTGACAGCTGCTTGCGCACTGGTATGGCCACATTTGCGGCACTTGCAGCAGCATTGGGAGTGGTGCATTATGGGCAGCTATCCCAGCAAGCAAGTGATGCAACGTGCTTTTCAAATGGGGAGAGTGGGGTGGAGTGTAACAGAGAGTGTGTTGTGTGTATGTGTGTGGGGGGGGAAGTGGGGTTTTGGGGGGCTGAGAGCATGTCAGCATGCTGTCTTGTAAGTTCAGACAGCAGCAGACCTCCCGCTCCCCCCCGCCTCTCTCTCTCTCACACACAGCATTCCCGGCTGTCAGAAACGGAGCTTTCAAACAGCATCTCCGCATTCCTACAGTGATTCAAAACAATGACAAGAGTGGCCACTTGACTTAAGGGGATTATGGGACGTTTCCGGAGGCTGATCACAGTGAAGTAACTCAACACCTCGTTCACACTGGCGCCGTGGCGCTCCAGCGGGGGCGCAGCAAACGTTATTCCACTCGCTGAGGTGGAGTACCAGCAGCGCTGTAGCCGCAGCGTCAGAGCGCTCTACGTCCCTTGCCAGTGTGGACGGGGAGTGAGCTAGGGCACCCGGGGCTCCTTTATTGCGCTGTAACTCACAAGTGTAGCCAAGCCCTAAGTGAAATGTAGACAGACAGTTGGTGGATTAAACACTAGGTTTAAATCTACAGTCCCTGGAACCCTCTGTTCAAATCCCAGCCATGCTAAGGCATATGAATTGAGCACCATGCACTTTCCTGATGAGACTTTAATGCTCAGGAAGAACCAACTGGACCTTCTTTGTGTCTTAAAGATCCTTTGGCACAATTACACTTTTTGTAAATGGAGGATATTTGTCCCAGTGTCTTTGAATAAAATATCCACCTTCCCCTCTGGTGTTCAGGGTATGGGGTTCCAGTTAATTGCCAATCCCTGTCCCCCCTTCCCAAGGTCTCTGTACTTCAGTGATACCACAGGTATACATGACACTTTGGGTTTTCGGATGAAAGACAGTAGAGAAACGTAAAATGTTATTCAGTTCCAAAACATTTTAATATAATGGGTGTTGGGTTGTGTCTCTGTGCTTGTGCATATATACATGCAACTGCCTGCCTCTCCCTAATGTGAATAATGATCTGGAAAAGCTATCCATTCTGAAGATTTTTTTCTCCACTACTTTTTCTGACTATGTTTAATAGAATGAAAATAAGTGTCTGAAGATGCGGTGTGGTGTAGCACAGTAGGATCCGAGAACTGTTTTATAATCCTAACTTTGCTATTGAGTCACTGTGTGCCTTTGGATAAATCACTTAATCTCCCAGGGTCTCGGGTTGCCCATCTATACAATGGGGATCCGTCTCGCAGTGGCATTGTGAAGATTAGCTCATGTCTTTAGAGTACTTTGAAAACAAAGTATTCCGTAAGTATGGAAAAGCTTGCTAACTTTATCTGAGTGCCTCTTCCACTTTTGTGCCCCATGTAGCCTCTTGATTCAAGAGCCACTAATGCTAGTCTTCCTGATCCAAAACCATATCTCTGAGTGACTTTCTAAATTGTTTTTTTCCAACCTCTGCAGACCCCTCTGTTCAGAGCTCTGTCAGCATCAGAGCTTTCCATTTATATAGCATTTAAAAGGGGAAGTTAGTTTGCAATACAAAGACCTAAGCATAAGCGTGGGAGTGTATGATTTGGCAATTCTCCACAGTGCTAACATGTCAGCAAGCAGCAGAAATGTTTGCTGCAGATGCCTCAGCAAGTAAGGCCTGGGATCAAATCCAACTGAAAATCTATAGTATAATCACAGTGGGCTCAGTAAAAAAGGGAGTTTTCCTTTGAAAGCACATTTGATTTTGGACTAATGTGGGATGTCTCAGCTGAACCCCACCCATCTGCCTCTGTGTGAACTTGTAAGAAGGGCTGTTGTTTTCTCTTTTTCTTTTTGCATTTGACTCAACACCCTAATTTCCACAGAAATGTCACAGAGGGCCATTGCAGAAAGCCACCTAACAGATTACTTAACAAGAAGACAAATATATTTATGGGTGGGTTTGGTGGTAGTGGTTTTCTCAGAGTAGGGGAAACGCCTCCTATATTCTTCCTAATTACCTGAGCATCTGAATAAATACCATTATTTTCAGTGGGCCTGCCAATATGCATGCACAAAATGTGCAGGCACAGCTGTTTGCGTTTGATGACTCTCTATCC
Source organism: Terrapene triunguis (assembly GCF_002925995.2). Lineage (NCBI taxonomy): Eukaryota > Metazoa > Chordata > Testudines > Emydidae > Terrapene > Terrapene triunguis. The sequence goes on from NW_020664447.1 coordinate 67,513,228, forward strand.
TCACCCCAGTTTAGGCATGCACATTGGGGAGGTAGGTGTGTGATTCACCAATTTGACCATGGAAATGGTCTTCACCCACACACCCACTAGTTCTGTGGAAGGGTCAACGGAGTCTTGGTGAAAATGTGGACCATAGTGCATGTGTGTGCATAATATTTGTAAATTGGTAATATTGGAGATGGAAATCTGATAGAGAATTGCCATTGGGATAGAGTGTCTCACCTCTGGATGACTGATTCAAAACTGACTCAGATCCAATAGTAATGAAATTCGTTACTATATCTGATGACTCTGCAGTGGCCTTTTTGTGAAACTGTGGTATTGTCTCTCTGGTTTGCAGCAGACATCACCACGTCAGCCCTACAACAGGCTGTCTCAGAGAAATGCTGTGTCTCAGTCTCAGCTATGAAGCACTAATCTCTTATCCCTATCCCTTTCAGCTAATGGTTGAAGCAACATTCATGAGGCAGTTTGGGGAAACTTAGATTGTTGGCTGCCGCTGCTGTACTTGTCTTTTGGATAAACAGAGGACTTCAGCCTGCCAACCCAGCATCTTTCACCAGCACTCAGTTCAGTTAAAAAAAAAAATAATGAGGTGCGGGTAAATGTTTGTAATGAAAATAACTTATAGTCAGTCTGTCTACATTGCAATGACCGTAACAGATCAATACAGCTTTAATTGTGTTGCTGAACTCCCACATTGCCTCAGGACACTAGCATATATTTCATAAATGGAACACTGAGCTTGTTATATCTGGTCCTTCAATTTTTCACCTAACTTCTTTGAAAATATTACATCGAATTTGAAAGCACAAAGAACATGGACAGGAACCTATTATGTATTTTACAATATAGTAGTGAAAACATAATGAAGTTTGCTAGGCCCCTATTCACCAAGGGCTCATTGCATGAGTTAGTCACACTAGTAAAATAATAGGTGGGAAGGACATATTTATGGAACAACTATAAGAACTCATTCACAAGCACTGGGGGAGGCTAGACAGATTTTAAAACAAAAATGTGGTTCTGACTCTCATCAAACACACACACAACAATGGAAGTTTTAAGTCGTTGCAGTTTTCACATTAGATATTTCTCTCATGACCTTTTAGGTATAAAAGCTTTGAGAGGCAGCATGGTCCAGTGGTTAAGGCAGTAGACAGTAATTCAGGTGAGTTGGGATCTAGTCCCATCTCTGCTATTGATCCATTGTATCACCAGGGATAAATCACTTCACTTAGCCCCCTTTTCCTCCTCCTGTTCTTTGTCAATTAAGGCTATGCCTGCACTACCAATTATGTCAGTATAACTTATGTCACTCAAGCATGTGAATAAAACACACACACACCCTTTTTTCTTTGTGTTACTAATTTTATTTTATTAGAGATAAACAGAATAGTCAATACTAAGAAAGAGGCTGTCCAATATAAGGAAATTCAACAGAGCCAAAACACTGTGGGTTACAGTAAACACACATATCCAGGTTGAGGATTTATTTATGTCAACAGAAGCTGAGTTGTGAGCCCTCAGGGCATAGGAGTGCAAACCCCCTGAAACTCCCATTCCATCAAGGAACCTAGGACTAGCCTTAGGGTATGTCTTCACTACCCGCCGATCCGGCGGGTAGCAATCGGTCTATCGGGGATCGACTTACCGCGTCTCGTGAGGACGCGGTAAAATCGATCCCTGATCGCTCTGCCGTCGACTCCGGAAATCCACCTCGGCAAGAGGCAGCAGCGGAGTCGGCGGCAGTGGTCGACTTTCCCCCGTCCTCACCGCCAGGTAAGCCGACCTAAAATACGCAACTTCAGCTACAGTATTCACGTAGCTGTAGTTGCGTATCTTAGGTCGGAACCCCGCTGTAGTGTAGACCTAGCCTTAGCAGTTAAGAAAGTGTGCAGGGTGGGGCCACAGAATCCAGGAGAGGCAAGGACTGTGTGAAATGAGGCATTCAGGTGGCAAAAAACACCACACAGAGGGCAAAAGTAGGATTTAAAGGGCCAGATTTTCATCTGGGCCTTAACTCTGCCTCATTTTTGTACCCACAATGTTGCAGGAGAAATATATTTGGGCATAATTGAGATCATTCAAATATTGTGCACATAAATCAGGTACAAAGGTGCCCAAATGACACAAATTTTGCCATCACATTTCAGGTAGAAATAAGAAGGCCAGTTTTTAATTGAATCTAGGTAAAATAATAATTTGGGAAATTTGCTATGTTTTGGCTAAAAACAATTCCCAATTCCAGAAAGGAAAACACACTCTCTGTCTTCTGAAATGAATAACATTTTTCTTAGTGTATTCCACTGCTCACAACAGTTTCTAAGCCTGTTCAACAAAGCTGTCAGGCCAAATGAATTGTTCTCTCCTGATGTTTGTTATTAACAGATTGTATACTGATAGGATAATAACCTCTTTTTTCATACATGAAAGGCATTCCTGTGAGCTGGATTACAACTGCAAATATAAAAGACGTGCTCTGCGGAAAACTCCCAGGCTACTTTGCACCACATTGCTCTCCATAATTTTGTGTTTGTTATCTTGAACGAATGACAGTAACCACAGATCAGCAACTGAAATATACGTGAAATGAGTACCACATGTATGGTGTTTACTGCAGCATGTGCAATGTGGTGGGAGAACATTACAGCCCACAGAGCTATGTGTTTAAAACTGTGTGCAATTTAATATCAAGCTCTGTAACTGGAATATACAATAGTAAGAAGAAAGAGGTATGAAAAATAAACCAATCGTAATCTCAGACACCAGATTCCAGCAAGGGGGGTTGTTATGTCACACAAGTACTTACTTGTTTATTTTATATGCTAAAGTAATCATTTTTTATTGTATGGTAGATAACTGTACATGTTTTTAATGTATGTAAGTCATTGCTACTTGTTTAAAGATTTGAAGGTGGATGGCAACAATTAATAATAATAAAGTGATATAAGATCATCAGATGGTACAAGTGAAGATATGAGTGACAAATAACTTTAGCTTATAGCAAAGTAATTCAAAATAAAAAGGTCTTTCATACATGCCTGAAAAGAGCTGAGTTCAGGGTTGTGTGTAGCGCTTTGACCACATCACTAGCACGGAAAGCAGAGGAAGGCATTCATCCTTGCGATTGTAATAAACTAGCTACCTAGAACTTCATAGTTGTCACACTTTGCTGCTCACAGAGGCCACTCAGAACTTCACAGCAAGAGCTGGGATAGAATAGGACTGGTTGAAAATTTTCTGTCAAAATTGTCTTTCAACAGAAAATTGTATTTTCCCAAATGATTTTCCCCTTGAAAAATGTCAATTTTCTGTGGAAAATTTTGACTTTTCATTGAATAACCAAACATCCCAAACTAGAAATACTTCAGCTAAAAACAAAATACTTCCATTTGGATAGGTTGCTGCAGTGCCTCTTGGGAGTTTTAATTGGTTTCCTTGTGTTCCAATTCTCCTCTATGGGCTGGGATCCCCAAATGTACTACATCTCCCATGATACATCATGATCAGGGACTCTCATGATATACAACCTCCCCTCACCCAGAGGCAAGACTGTGGTGAATCATGGGAGAGGTAGTCTGAAAAATCATAATTTTCCATGGGAAAATTTTGGCACCATGGCTCAGGGTGCTGTATAAAGATGGTAATAAATAATAAAATTGTTTACTGTTCTAAAGCCACATGTCCCTACTATTCCATTTAAAGGACACTCTCCATTAGCTGTTATCAGTATAGGTCCTGATCCTGCAGAGAACTCCACATGAACAGCCCTAGCCCCTTGGACTTCAGTAGGGCTCCTTGGGGAGTCCAACCCATGAGAAGCCCCATTGAACAACTCCTTGTAGATCCGTATATTGATCCATAATGATTATTTCCTGTAGTGTACAAGGCAGTGGTGACCCATATACATTAGCCGTTTATTTACTTTAATTTAGCTGTCTATGCTTTCTTTAACTTTTGCTGTGAAAATGCATAATCACAAATTTAGCACTTTGGGAACTACAATAACTAACAGTTTAACTTGTTACCTTTGTTCATATTTTGTTTAAAAATTATAATACAACTGCCAAGACTGCACCTATGTTCTGATATGCCCCAATTCAGCAAGTCCTTATGTGTTATTGACTTTAATGTGAACTGAATATGTGCGTAAGTGCTTTCCTGAATAGGGATGCTTTCGTGAATGGTTTCCTTACTGATCTGAGATCTTAAAAAGTTCCAGATCTTCAGCCTATGTAAACGGACATAGCTCTATTACGATCAGACTGTTTATACGAGTCGAAGATCATGTCTTTAAAAAAAAAAAAAAAGAGTCGCAGCAGTCTGTTCTCTGAAATATGGCAAAATAAAGATATATGTTTAGATGTTTCCCTATAGTTTAGCTCTCAATGTGTGAGACGATTTCATATGTGCCACAAACTGAGAAATCATTATCTATTTATTTTGACCAGTGTAGTAACAAAGTTTAATCTACTTGCTTGTATGCTTTTTTCTATTTCTATTCTGAAAATATTTCTATGAATATGAAAGAGCCTCACTAAAAAAAAAAATCATTCTACTCTAATGAAATAAATCCTGAACATATGCTTTCCCCCTATATATAATTCTCAGCACCAGCCACCCAAGAACATATCCACAGCAAAAGCTTTGAACTTCCCAACTAATTTCTTGCATATTTATGTCCAGAAGGCCAGAGGCTAATATACAAATTATTCTGTTTTTGTCTGTAGTATCAAGAATTAGGGCCAAATACTGCCTTGAAGAATATGTGCGCACAGTCCCTTACAGCCTTAAAAGGAAAAATCACATTTCTCTCTGTTTGTGGCTACTACAGCTAAAATGAACAGCTAAGATTCTCCCCTGGATAGCCAGTGCCTTCCTTGCTGAAAAGATCCTTATAAACATCATATAAACAGAAATATGATAGATAGATAGATAGATAGATAGATAGATAGATAGCTATCAGATTAAACAAAATAAAGTTGATAATGTCCTCCAGATGAATGGATGTAGCTAATGGGAGAATGTGGGCCTTTTTAGACATCATGTGAGCTTCCCATCCCTTTTATCCCCCAGGCAACATATGATTTACAGCTCAGGGATGCACAGACATGTGAGGGCAAGAAAGAGAAAGCTCCAGGGAACAGTTAGTGCATGTACATTGAACATTCCGCTAAGTTACTAGTAGATTTCCTAGTGTAAATTTACAAGTAGTTTGTGCTAGTTGGACAAGTGTTAACTCTCTTGTGCACCTTCTGCTGGGAAGGCAAAGTGGGGAAAAGCGGGGACAGCCAATGACAGTATGGCTCTTTGCCATGAGGAGGTCAGTGTTTAGCCTGGAACAAGCAGTCCTCCTAGTCATCTGTCCAAGGATCGGTGAAGAGTCTGATTTCCCCACTGAACTTAAGGGTCTGAAGGGTTTCCAAACCTTACTCCCTACATGAATCCCTGGTAGATCTGGAGGGGAGCATGGAGCACATGCAGGTGTGACCATGAGAGAAGCCCTGCAGAGTTTCTTTACTATACTTCTTTTCTCCTCATCCCGCCTCTAAGAAGAGAATATGTAAAAATATGAAACAACTCCTTCATTATAGGAAAATTAAGTATATCCCCTCAAATGCAAAACATGAAACACACATGATGCACTTGAAATTTACACAGTGCTACCCAGGGGAGGAAAACTAATGAGGACCCAAAGACAGAACCAGCTGAATCCCTGTCCCCTACAATTGTAGGAACAGAAGAGACAACATGATGCTAAAGTCAATATCCACTGGCTCCGTTTGTTTGGTTTTAACTTTAATATTCCACTGATTCAAATAAAGTGGTCCAGAACTTGGAAATTTAACCCAAATTTCTGGAAAATGTTCTTGCTAAAACAGAAAACAAAACCCAATATGGCTAGGCAGAGTGCCACAATTTGCTAAGATCTAATATTTCTAAAACAGGTCTAATCCCATCAGCTATGGATTCAAAAATGATTAATACAATAAAAAATGCTGTTTCTAGAGAATATCTAGTTATGTTAATTGAAGTGACACTAATCAATATGTCATTATACATAACTAGATAAATTATGTTGCAATGTTTCACAAGTTGATAAAATAGGTCTCCTGTTACATGTGTTCCAGATCTCCAGAGTCCTGCTCTGCTTCCCTAAATAATAACCACTATTGCCAGAATGAAAAAAAATCTTCATTCTCAGAGGCGGAATGGTTGCCAGTCAAGCCAACAATTGACAAAACAGACAATTCAGACAGTTCTGTCAGTGTGGGTTCTAGGCAGGGGTTGGAAAAAAATTGTGTTGTTGGGTTTGTTTTAAATATATCTGCCATACATATGTAAAACATGAAACACACATGATGCACATGACATTTACACAGTGCTGCCCAGGGAAGGAAAACTACCCAGGATCCAAAGACAGCACCAGCTGAATCCCTGTGCCCTACAATTGCAGGAACAGAAGAGACAACATGTTGCTTGTCCTTAAGGTCCCAGTACTGCTTGGAGTGACTTGTAAAAAACGTATGCTGTTTAAATCATACACATGATTTCTTATTCATGAAGGTTGAGCTCTAAAATATGCATATGGTAACCAAAGAGTTGTAGTCAGACCCTGATTTCCTACCCTCAGTGCTCTCACTTGTAGAGATGCTGCATCATCTACTAGAGCAGTGTTGGCTGTTCCAAATGTACATTTTTTTCAAAAGTTACATCAACTCTCACAAGCATCATTCCTGTTCCTCTTTAGCTGGGGGACAATTTGCATATGAAGTTTTCCAGATCGTGTTCTCAGTGGTGATAACTGCATCTGCACATCATGTGTACAGCTATGTTCACTTAGTTATAAACATTAAGCTCATTCTGATGGAACTTATGATAGTGAATACATTCAGTACATCTCAAGGTTCATAGATCTTAAGGTGAGAAGGGATCACTTGCATCATCTAATTTGTCTTCCTGTAAAACAGAGGCCATACAATTTCACCCAGTTACCCCTCTATTAAGTCCATTTTTTTCTCCTTAGTTATGATGCACGTACTTCTTTTCTAACTTGACTGGAAGTAGGAGGTAAAGGTAGTCCGATGAGTAAGCTTGCTTTGTGCAAGATTCCTGAGCACTCACGAGGTTTGGATAGTTCCGAAAAAGTTAAGATCGGTATGGAAATTTTGATTGCTCCTCTGAACTATAAACCCTGGGTGCCCTGTGAGAGTAATCCACTTTGTGGTACATGTTTAAATAAATCAGGAGAACATTGTACTGTACACAATTAGTATCTGATCTTCAAATGGGCACACATCCATTATTTCTTCACACAAGGCAAAGCACTCTTCTCATTATGGACAAAGGCCTTATTTAAATCAAAGCTATGAGTTATCTAAGCACACTACACTGTAAAAATATTTTCAGAGCATAAAACATAATTTCTCCAGTCCCTGACAGCTCAAAAGCAGATGAATGGATTATCTTCAAACTTTACAAAAAATCACCTCCGTCATGACATGAGAAAGTTTATGAGATATGGCATCCTAAAAGGTAAATTGTTTTTCCTCTTGGAAGTTTGAAAAAGAAAGACAATATTATACCAGGCTCAGATCTCTCTTATTGGGGTATTCCAGATTTACACTGGTGTAAATCAATTGAGTCACTTTGGATTTGCAGCATCAGAGTAAATGAGAGAGTTTGGTCTAAATAGACCACAGTGGCCATCCCCACCTAATCAATAGGGTTACTAACATGGATATGGGTGGAATTACTCAGAAAAAAGTGCCCCTAAATCTTCTCATTTCTAGCACCAGCCACCAACTAAACTTCGTTGACGATTTTGCACGTATGGGTCCCTGTAACCCCTAGCCACAGCTTGCTGACTCCTCCCCTAGCCTAGCCACTCTTCCCTTTGACCCACCCAATCTCCTCACACTTCTCCTCAAGTATGGATCCCAGATGCATGGAGATACTCTGCCAAATCCAGGTTGAAAGGGCAGGCAGGTCCTGCTTCCATATCAAAGGTGGGGACATCCATGCATTAAGAGTCTCCTCTACTCAGAGGTAAAGAGAGGTGCAGATGAGTGATCCAATCCAGTGATGATAATAATAATAATAATAGATCTTCAAGTCTGAACCACGGAAGTTCAGGTTTTCCAGACTGAATTCCTAAATTCAAACACATCCCAAATGGTTCAAATTTCAGGGCAGATACAAAACAGGATACTGTTCTACTTCAGTGGTGGCTGTGCCCCAGAATAGCAGAAATCTGAGAGGAAAGCTGAGCTCACAAAACATTCATGTTTTAGGGCCAAAATGGCCTAGGACTGTCTTTTAAATGTTATAGCCATTGAATCTAAACCCAAATCCTTGCCTTCTGCCTTGAACTCTAATGTAAAACTAATCCAGTTCTGAAAGCAGTCTCTTTGTTTCACACAGGCATTTCTGCACCAGCTGTACTTTGACTTTGCGTGCAGTAGCAATATTAAGTACAGCATTTACATCACTCAAACTATCTTTTCCCATGTTTCTTTATGATGAAGCTTAGATCCTCTTGCTCAAACAAATGCTAAACAAATTCTGACACGGCACAATGAAATTTTATAGAGAAGAGCATCTCTATTATTTAGCTGGAAACATTCTTCCCTCATCCCTTAACAAAAGCCAATTAATCACAAACACTGCAAAGCAACAATCACTTTTTTTATGTTCTTGTCAATACTGAGAGCTAGTTGATAATGGTACAGGCAGTACTAAAAACTGTACTGCCTTGTCTTAATTTGCCATTCCCTAAAATATCCCACTGTGGAGAAGCTAAAGATAGACTCTAGCATATACGTGAATTGTGATGTGTTCAAGCAGGTGGAAGCCAGGATTAGAAGGCTTTCAACAGCCCCGAGGAAGGGCCAGCTTCTAGGTGTGTCCAGGCTGCAGCCTCAAAACAAGACTTCATCTCCCCTCCCTCAGCAGAACTCACAGCAAATCCCTGCGGCTGCAGATTGATTTACCAGAGTCACTAAGGATTTTTTTAAAGTGTGAATCAGCATGTCATGGCGCCTGCTTGTTCAGTTCTCTCTGCGTGCTTTTACATTTTCTCCTATTGGCATTCTGCATATTAATTAAAATAGGGGAAAACAAACCTCTTCAGAGGCATGTTCCCTCCCCAGCAGATATCTGGTGTCGGTACATCCAAAGAGGCCACTTATCCTCAAAATTTGTTCATACTCCACCCCTACCCCAGAATTCCACCTTCCTGATTCCCCCCATCCTTTCCAGATGGGCTGTGAGCCCACTGCTGTGTACAGTTTGGAATATGTATGTCCTTTTTGCCTTGTAAACTGAGATTCTGCAGGATGAAACTAGATACATTTTAAAATGTGTAGCAGGGTAATCTGCCTGGCCCATTAGGGGTATTAAGACTGAACAGACTTCTTGCTCTACCCAATTAACTATTGTTCAAACTATTAGAGCAAAATGATCTCAAAGAGTGTTTGGTATTGAGTAATCTCCCTCCCATCCTGATATACAGACGCTGTTGAAAAAAAACGGTGTCTGCATGACACATCTGTTTATTTGGTCTTCTTCACTGTGTTACCTTATTTGGTAACATTACAAGAAGCTGCTGTTTAGTTTGGATTCAAGATGACAGGGGAAGGGCTGACACACCTAGTGTTTCTGAATGAATAGATATCTGTCTGCATCCGTCTAAAGAGATGTGTGTTGAAGTCTCTCTTTGTGTCATTTCCCTATTGAGTCATTTCCCAATTGCTGAGAGAGTTTTTTGCATGCCGTTTGAGCGGTTTAGGTCTTGTTTCTTCTTGATATTGCCATTCTGTGGTGTGCACTGTGTCAGAGGGCAGGGGAAGTAGCATCCAGGCAGTGCAATGACTCAGAAGCACATGAGGGACGCGGGTGCATGCTGATCACCGCACTCCACACCAGCTGCAGACAATTAGTGTGCACTAACCTACCCCTTCAAACTCCCAATACAGCCTGCTTCTGTGTGCTAGCAAGGAGGTGGAGAGAAGCTGGCCTGGCTCACTTGAGCATTAGGAACACTTTAATCATGAGCATGTTAGCTGGTCCAATGGTCTAGCCATTAAGAGAGCACTGAGTCTATATTCTGCCTTCCTCATGCACCCCACTGCATATCACATGGGCAGCTCAAATTTCTAGTCTGTTACTTTAGGCTTAAAACACCTTCTGACTGGGACTGTGTCTTCATGACTGAAGCAGTGGAGCTTGAGATATTTAGCTGTCAAAACATTCAGAAAGACAGAGCACCTTTTATGTACCCCACCAAAATATAGAATACTGTTCGATATGCTAGTGCTGGATGGCCACTTCCAAGCATGACTACCACCCTTAGATCCCAAGAGACTGGTTATTTCTTTTGCCCTTAGAAGCAAATCTACATGGAATTATTTTATATATATACATATATATAAAATAATTTCATTGTGAGCATGCCTCAAAGTTCATGGTAGTCTGGGAAAATTCTATTCAGCTGTCCCTCCCCCGCATTTTCTTTGATCAGATTTCATCATCTCTTCTCCCTTTGCCTCCTCCATCTTTCACTTTTCCTGTTCTTTGTTAACAGAGATGAGCCCAGACTCGAATACCATTTAACTCTGGGAGGGTTCAATGATCCAGATCCTCATCAGAAGTTCCAAAGGGACCTGTCTTGGCATTTGGTCTAGCCTATGACAGAAAGTCCTACACTTTATGAGATTGAAATACAGACCTGTTTAGGTCAGAGTGTCATAAAACTTCCAAGCCAGCAACCTCATTCTTCCTTTAGTGCATACCATGTATATGTTAGCTACTTACTAGGGGATGAACATGACATTTTGCAGGCAGTGGTCCACCTAACACCAATGTGCTAACTTGTGGTTTTCAGTGCCCTTCTTCTACTCACATGAGGCTTGCTGTAACCAACCGACTTGCTCAAACGTAGGCTTGGACATTTAACAAGTTCCAAAATGACCCACAAGCCTTTGGCTGAAACTTGGCATTTACATTAGCTAGCATCCATTAGAGATGATCTAGGGTTGTCAGGAAGGGGTGGTATGAAATAGGAGTATGGTTCAACAGGCAGGAGCACTGAACTGAGAGCCAGGAACGCCTGAGTTATAACTTGTCTATAACATTTGTCTCATGTGTAAAATGGGGATAATAATTAATTACCTAACAATGGGGTTGTGAGGATTAATGGCTTTAAGTTTGTTAAGCATATTGAAGATGAAAGGTGCTATATAGGTGCTAAATATTATTATTTGTGCCAGGGTCCAATTATTTCCAATGCATATTATTTTAAATATCCATTAGCACCATCTTGTAATATTTTCATCAGTCTTTTTGGCTTCAACTGCAATTTTTTCACTTTAAATGACAGAGTTACTGGCCTAATGGATGTGTGTGGGGGGGGTGGGGGAGCAGTAGACATGATATAGCTTGATTTCTTGTAAGATTTTTGACACATATATGTAACATTCTCATTAGCAAACTAGGGAAATGTGGTCTAGATGAAATAACTATAAGGTTGTGCAAAACTTGCTGAAAGACTATACTCAAAGAGCAGACTTCAATTGTTTGCTGCCAAAGTGGGAGGAAGTTTCTAGTGCAGTCCCACAGGGGTCTGTCCTGGCTCTGATACTATTCAATATTCTTATTAATGACTTGGATAATGAAGTGGAGAGTATGCTTATAAAATTTGTGGATGACACCAAGCTGGGAGGGGTTGCTAACACTGAAGGGCAGGTTTAGAATTATAATCAACCTTGACAAATTGGAGAATTGGTCTGAAATCAACAAGATGAAATTCAGTAAAAACAAGTGGAAAGTACTACACTTAGGAAGAAAAACAAAAACAAATTCAGAACTACAAAATGGAGACTAACTGGTTAGGCAGTAGTACTGCTGAAAAGGATCTGGGGGTAATAGTGGATAACAAATTGAATATGTTGCAAAAAAGGCTAATATTCTGGGGTGTATTAAGAGGAGTATTATATGTAAGACATGGGATATAATTGTCCCGCTCTACTCAGCAGTGGTGAGGCCTCAGCTGAAGTAATGTCCAAATCCGAGTGCCACATTTCAGGAAAGATTGGACAATTTGGAAAGAGTCCAGAGGAGAGCAACAAAACTATTAAAAAGTTCAGAAAACCTGATTTATGAGGAAAGATAGAAAGAACTGGGCACATTTAGTCTTGAGAAAAGAAGACTGAGGGGAAACCGGATAACAGTTTTGAAATATGATAAAGGTTGTTATAAAGAGGACAGTGATCAGTTGTTCTCCATGTCCACTGAAGGTAGGACAAGTAATCATGGAGGGCTGTTACTGGGCCACTTCACCTGGAATGGTCACTTGAAATATGTTGTAATTACTTAAGCTAAACAGTTTGTTCTACCTTGTATTTAGCTGTGACTTGCTGAATATATGTTTCTCATGTTTCTCTTCCCTGTAGAAGAGCTTTTTGTAGTTTGAAAGCTTGTCTCTCTCACCAACAGAAGCTGGTCCAATAAAAGATATTACCTCACCCATCTTGTCTCTCTAATATCCTGGGACCAACACATCTACAACACTGCATATAAGGATGGTCTAGATATACTCGATCCTGCTTCAGTGCAGGGAGCTAGACTTGATGACTTCTCAAGGTCCCTTCCAGCCCTACATTTCTATGATTCTATGACATTGGCTGATATTTAACTCCATAATTGCAGCAAAGAGACTACCCTTTCTGTGTACACTTGGGGCATAAGATAACCCAAAGGGGCAAGGAAAGACCCTCATATACTGGCCAAGGGCACAGTGTATAGTGTGCTGCACATGTTGAAATGGTGTAGTAACAAGCACACTCCCCACTGAACGTTGGGGGCTCCTGGACATTTCCAACTATTCCATAGCTCCCATTGGCTCAGCAAGTCAGACTCCATACCAGTTCCAGTGCAGGGCTGTGTCTTAAAGGTACAACCAAGCCCTCAGTGAGGTAGCTAAATATTATCCCCATTTTACAGATAGGGAAACAGACACAGAAAGGTAGGTGATTTGCCCAAAGACAAACAAAGTGTCAGCAATATAGCCAGGAATCGAATCCCAAAATTCTGATTTTCAGTTCTGTGTTCTCAGCACTAGGCAATAATTCCTATCAGCTTCTTGCTTGATCTGTGTCCTTTTCCAAAGGCATAACTGAGGAAGATTGTTCAATGGGCAGAGAGTTGCTAAGGGGATACAGAAGAACAAAATAAAATGAACAGAGCAGATGTCTGGTGTGTGGTTACATTTTTGGCATGGTTAATTCTCATTAGTACAAGAATGTACAGCATGTAACTGTACTGGTAGAGCATAGACTCTTTTGCAGAGGGATTCTCCCAGGCAGACAAGAGAAAAGGAAAAGCTGCTTCAAAGTTTACACTACAAACACATTAAAACTTTTATAATCATCAACAAGGCAAATGTTAGTATTAACATCTGAGCTTTATTACTGGTGCCTGTTTATCATCCTAATCAGCATCCAATCCAGATGAAAATGATTATAATAGAAATACCCTTTTGTTTCCTATTTAATGAATTTGCACGTTTAAATTTTTAAAATTAATTCCTGTAATTCTATTTCAGCCTGTGTGTTATGAACAATTTGTAATCAATTGTGAAAGATTAGACCCCAGGCACACTTAATGGGGATGCTTTAATAGTGCAGATGGCAAAACAGCCTCTAGAAGCAGGTCTGGTGGGTATTTTGTGAAAGCAAATTCAGTCAAAATCCATCCAAGATGACATACTGTACAATTGCTGCACTGGAAACCTCTATTAAAATTTCACACATTTAACTCTCCCCCACACCCTTTTTAATTATAATTTTGCAAGATAAAGTAGACGACATGTGTACCTTCCCGAACGCAACAGGAAAGGTCAACGGTAATCAGCATTCAGAATGAAGTTTCATTGTGACTCAATATGTTTGGGTTAGGAGGAAGTGTGAGTGTGAAAGAACAAGTATAGGGAGGAATTTTCATCACCATCCAAAGGTGATGGTAGGATGCTATGCCTGTACATGCACACCCACCCTTGCCTCCTGTTCCATTATTCAGGGTGCAAACAACTTTCCACATGCATGGCAAGGAAAGTGGATTATTGTAATTCTTGGAACTAGGCTCCTGATTTTCAAAGGAACCACAGAGTCCTTTTGTAGCTGAACTATATAGTACTTTAACAGCTAAGTAGCTGACTACCCAATAAGATTGTTCCTGGTGAGTAAAGCTAAATATATACATATGTTTTTGCAAGATCGTAGTCACAGCCTGCAAGATCTTTGGAATAAGGTTCTTCTCTGCAAGGCTTGTCTACCTCTCCCCCAGCTTAGTGTCATCTGCAAACTTTCTGAGGGTGCAATCCATCTCATCATCCAGATCATTAAAGAAGATGTTGAACAAAACCGGCTCTAGGATGAACCCCTGAGGCACTCCACTTGATACCGACTGCCAACTAGACATCAAGCTGGTGATCACTACCCATTGAGCCCAACAATCTAGCCATCATTCTATCCACCTTATAGTCCATTCTTCCAATCCATAGTTTTTTAACTTGCTGGCAAGATTACTGTGAGAGACCGTATCAAAAGCTTTGCTAAAGTCAAGGTATATCATGTCCACCGCTTTCCCCATATCCACAGAGCCAGTTATCTTGTCATAGAAGGCAATCAGGTTGGTCAGGCATGACTTGCCCTTGGTGAATCCATGTTGACTGTTCCTGATCACCTTCCTTTCCTCCAAGTACTTTAAAATGGATTCCTTGAGGATCTGCTCCATGATTTTTACGGGGACTGAGAATTCTACTTCCTCCCTTTTTTAAAGATGGGCACTATATTTGCCTTTTTCCAGTCAGCCAGGACCTCCCCCAGTCACCACGAGATTTCAAAGATAATGGCCAATGGCTCTGCAATCACATCAGCCAGCACACTCGGACGCATTGCATCCAACTCAAGGGACTTGTGCATGTCCAGCTTTTCTAAATAGTCCTTAACCTGTTCTTTCACCATTGAGGGTTGTTCACCTCCTCCCCATACTGCGTTGCCTAGTGCAGCAGTCTGGGAGCTGAACTTGTCTGTGAAGGGTGAGGCAAAAAAAGCATTGAGTACTTCATCTTTTTCCACATCATTTGTCACTAGGCTGCCTCCCCCATTCAGTAAGGGTCCCACACTTTCCCTGACCATGGAGTATCTGTGCCTAGAGGGCTTCCTTAGTCATCCGTCACATCAGTGGTAGTTCATATGACTTACCTGACCAATCATAACGAACATCTCGCATAGCAAATATAACATAGGGAAGAGTTTTCCACCATCACTCACATACACTCCATGAGTAGTTCTGTTGGCTTCAATGGGACCACACAGTGCAAGGTACTACACTATAAATGAGTGTATCAGTCTGGATCACACTGCATACGTGTGGTGAACTCTTCATCATCAATCTAACCAGTTAAAAAAATTGTTAATTGAAATTTTATAAATTACACATACATTTAAAGAAATATCAGTCTGATCAGAGATGTTTCATGAGCAGGAAAAGAGGGAAAGATCAGTAGAAAATTATTCATTGTGAATTATTCACTCACTTGTAGGAATGATACAGACCAGTGGTTCTCAACCTATTTATCATTGTGGGCGGCATCCAATACTATGTGTATGGCTCTGAGGAAGTCACATAGGCCACAGAGCTGTGCTGATTGGGCCACAGGTTGAGAACCACTGATAGAGACTGATATAGGACAGTTCAACAGACTCTTCCTTCATAAAAATAGGAAATTCTGCACTATGATGAACTTTGTAAGTAACCCGTTCCTTTTATTGTAAACTTACTAATATAAAAAGCAAAGGGTGAAATGTTGCTAGTCATAGCTGTGTGTGATTTCCCTGCGTGCATCTACAGGAAGAATATGACCCAAAAGGAGGTGTGTCGTTTGAAAAGAAATGGAAAGAGCATGCACAGTTTTCTGGGGAGCATTCAACTAAACTTTATATTATGGATCGTTTGGGTTAGTTTGGTTTGAGATCTGGGTGAAAGTTTGGGGTCAGTTCACATTTTATCTGAACCAGTTCACCCTTCTAATAACATAATACAAAATAAAATACAGTCCAGAACAAGTTACTGTACATGAAATCAGCATGGGATTCAATCTTTACATCCAACTTTTGTGCCTGAGGTACAATCTTTCTGTAGAATTAGGAAGACAAACTTTCTGTGCATTTTTCATGCATTAGGTAAACTCTTGAGATGTTTGAGATCACATTTTTCTGTTAGGTTTACATTAATATTGATCACAATCAAGGCTAGCCTGAACCCTTCACTTTCAGCACAGAACTTTCCTTTACAATGTAGCTTCTCTAGTAGCAGTTTCACTGGCTCTTGCCATAAAAGTTAATAAATGGAGTATATTCTTTAAAAGGATGGAAAATAACCCAGCCATCCTTACCTGAATATGTGACAATTCTTTTTAAAGCACCCCACCTGGTTAGCCCTTGGGTAAGCATTGTCTATCAAGTAGATTATAGTAAATAGAAATTTTATAGTCTTCTTTTTGGATAGGATAATTTGAATTTATAAATGCTTTGTGTTTCAATTGCACTTCTCATGGTGAGGTTTGTAACAGCTTGTCTGAAGCAGCACCCTCTAATGGATTTTCCAGGTGTCCCAACACACCCACGCATCCCCCTGGGGTGAAGAAATCTCTGCTTCATGTGTGTGCTGAGGTGCGCTCCAGCCCACCAGCTAATTGTTCATTTAGTCCTATCTCCATCAGGGGGTGAGAAGAGGTTGGAGGAACCTAGCCCCAAAAAGTTCTAAACATAAAGCAAACAGTTCAATACTGAGCTGCCCACCAGTCTTCCCATGAGGCGCCCCTGCCCTTTCCTTCTGGCTTGGTTCCCAGTCTCCTACTTGTATGTCACCTGCTCATGGGGGTCTAACTGCTTCTCCCCAGTGGCTGCTCTGGCTAGCAGGCCCCTCTCTCCACAATGCTACTGACAAAGCTCTCTCTACACAGAGAGGCTGAGGGAACCGGGCTTGTTTAGTCTGCAGAAGAGAAGAGTGAGGGGGGATTTGATAGCAGCCTTCAACTACCTGAAGGGGGGTTCCAAAGAGGATGGAGCTCGGCTGTTCTCAGTGGTGGCAGATGACAGAACAAGGAGAAATGGTCTCAAGTTGCAGTGGGGGAGGTCTAGGTTGGATATTAGAAAAAACTATTTCACTAGAAGGGTGGTGAAGCACTGGAATGGGTTACCGAGGGTGGTGGTGGAATCTTCAACCTTATTGGTTTTTAAGGCCCGGCTTGACAAAGCCCTGGCTGGGATGATTTAGCTAGAGTTGGTCCTGCTTTGAGCAGGGGGTTGGACTAGATGACCTCCGAGGTCTCTTCCATCCCTAATCATCTATGATTCTATGAATCTATGTGTAAACATGAAATTTGGTTTTTGCAATCATTCAAACCAACAAAACCCATTCATACAAATTGGTGTGGGGAATGAAAACAAATGGGGCACATGCAAGGCCAATTTTTTTAAAAAGTGAAAGAATATTTATAGAAGTATTCATACACCTCTAATTCTTACTATAAAATCATTGCAGTTATAATACTTTACATATATCATATAAAACACTTTCCTTCTAAGGAATTCAAAGTGGTTGATGATCATTCATGAATTACAATTCAGAACACCGTAGGGGAGTACAGTAGGGAATATTTATTATTCCCTTCTTACATATGAGGAAACTGAGGTAAAGAAGCTAAGGATGTGTCTACACTGCAATAGCCCCCCCACACACACACACAAAAAGCTGGTATGGGCCAGCTGACTTGGTCTCATGGGACTTGGGCTAAGGGTCTGTTTAACTGCAGTGTAGACATTTGGTCTCTGGATGGAACCTGGGCTCTACGACCCTGGGAGGTGGGAGGGTCCCAGAGCTCAGGCTGCAGCCAGAGCCTGAACCCGAATGTCTACACCACAATTAAACAGTTAGCCAAAGTCTCGCAGGACTGAATTAGCTGGCACGGGCCAGCCATACCCTAACTAACTTGCCCAAAGTCCACAGTGAGTCAGTGAAGCAAGGAACAGAACCCTGGGGTAGAGCTGTGTGACAAACTTCCCCTACAAAACTGAATGTTGGCCCTATATGCTCCACAAGTTTCTAGAACCTGGGCCAAGTTTCACATGCCAAGGAAGGATTCGTGATTTGGGGTGGTTCATATACTTTTGACCCAAATCCAGAAAAAAAAATGGCAGTTTCAACTCCATTTTGCTTTGCATTTTTCAAGTTCATTTGAGCCTGAAGTTCAAAACGAATCTCAGGTAGGGAGAACTCCTATAACTACTACCACAACAACAAAAGGGTTTTAAAAAAAAATCTAGGCCTTCTTGTAACCATGACACATTATTATTACATACCACTGTCTCCCCACTAGTTGTGGAGCTCAGGACTTTAATGATTTAGGAACTTATAGAAACAGCATTAGAGAAAACAAGTGTTCTGTACACAGATCATGTCTCTCTCCAACAACTAAAAAGTTTCCCAAAACAAAGAGAAAAAGAACACTTTCTTCCCCAAATACAAACTCACTTTGGTTTGACCGCACTTTACTTTCCTGTACAATGAGCCTGCAGAATCAGATTCTGGTGTAACTTACAAAACAATGTATTTGAACAAATGGTACGAATACATTCTTATTCATGGAAATTTTCCACTATCGGACTGTTGCCTTTTTATTAAAATCCCTACAGATTCCCTGGTTGCCAGAAAAGGACTTTTTACTAGAAGATCGGCCTGAACCAAAATCTCAAATCCAACCATTCTTAAACTGTGGCAATATCTGCAATTTCAAACCCAGATCCTATTCTGAATTTCCCAATCAGCCCATATCATTATAATGAGCCAAACCAAAACCCCAAATCCACAGACCAGAAATGTTTGAAATCTATATCCGGACTGGAAGTCTGTGGCATGAAAGCATTTGTCCTTACTATAGAGTGCCCGAGTTAACTGAAACCGCTTATGAATGGTTTTCATTTAAACATCAGATTATTCCAAACGCTGAATTGCACCAAGCAGAAGGGAGGAAAGTGGATGACTAGTAGGTGATTGTGCATGTCTGGTTTTTTTCTAAATACAGAATGCTTTAGTTAATAACATTTATTTTGATAAATCAACCTTTTGCTTTTGATGCAGTGTCCAGCTATGCTCACATAAGCCATAAAATATGGCCCTTTCTGTAGGTTGTTCATTTTTATAAACATTCCTATCATGACAACATGATCTGTAGTTATAAATGATTAGCACATTGAGGTAGAGTAAAGACAAGGGTACAGAAAGGTGACTGAATGATGTGAAGGGCACCTGGAACATATCCATGCACTTACTGCTCTGCAATAACAGATTATTACAAAAGCCCCATTTGTGCATCAGTTGTGATACAGGGCTGAGGTCCTGAAAGGAGAGGAAGGAGTTAGAATTTTAATGGTCACATCTCAGAGGAGCACCTCACAGGATCAGGTCTTATTGATTAGCCTAAATTAAAAGTGTATTTGGCAAAGAACAAAGGGTCCAATCTTCTAAATGTATAACATGTGCAGAACTCCAGTTGAAGTCAATGGGTGTTTTGTGTAGAGGAAGGCAACAAGATGGGCCCATAGAGATTGTAATTATCAGAAAAAACTGGTGGTCCTTCTATTTCAGTATTATGCTCCAACAATGAGGAAGTTGGCTGCATCAGAGAAAGATGAAACAGCTGCACAATACACCTACTTGGGCATTATCACAGCATTGGTGGATTTTTTTCCCCCCACACTCACTCCAGCTGGTGTTTGGTTTATGCCCAGAATAATTAGGACTGAAATAGTCTTTGTAGTTTTTATCCTAGCTATAGTAAATCCAGATGTCACTGTTATTCATATAAAAGTCTAATCCTTATCTGAATCTTATTGAACCATTTCCCTCAATATTTTCCCATGGCAGAGAAATCCACAAGTGGCTTATTGTTTGTATAAATTTTCTTTTAAAAATAATATTCCTATAAATTTATGCAAGTGTTTCTTTTCTTGTATTATGGAAAAGGGTAAATGAGAGAGCTCAAATGGTCTTTCCTGTACTATTAACTAAGCATCTCATAGATTGTACATTTTTATCCTTAACTTTTCCAAACTAAATAGCCCTAATCTGTATCACTTTGTAAAATACCTTTTTCTTCCTTTCCCATCCCAAATACATCTAATCATTTTATGTTGCCCTTTTCCTAGACCTTTCCTCTTTCTCCTGTAGTACATTAACACAGTTATTGAATATATAGCAACTTAATTTAAACTGATTAACCATATTGCAGAAGATTAACAGTAAAAGAGTTATGAGTACTCAATGATAATGAAATGAAAATGTCTTTAATAATCAATTGGTATTTAAAGTAATATTGAATAGCTATCTTAACAAATCTACCATTTATATTTAGTAGCATAAAATTGCATGTGAAATCAATGCCATTTGTTATTAAAACCTTGAATTTTTGTATCTCAATTCCAGAGGTGTTTACAAAAAGATCAACCATATTCTAGACCAGAGGAATGAGAACAGATATGCTTTTGAACCAGTATGTGCATCAGAGAGCAGAACACCATAGTTAACAAGGAGATATCCTGACTCCATTGAAATCAATGGGAGTTTTGTCATCACGTCAGTGATTTTACCCCAGATATGTAAAAATTCCTTCTGTTCCTTTCTCACCTGACCCTCTTTCTTTTCTCCCTTTTTGTTGTTGTTCTTTTGGGTTCAAAATAAGAAAGCAGACTGTGCAGAACCCCAGGGTCAAAGGAAGCATCCAAAAGTTCCAGTAGTTTTCCAGAACTCCTTTGCAATGGGCCTAGAAGTCTAATAAGAACAAGATTTGTGAAAATATTTGAAGATCAGTCCATCAAAGTATTTCTGCAATTCTTCAACAAGTTCTTTTCAGAACCAGCACCTGTGAAGATTCATGAATATCAACAAATAAAATTTAACTAAATTATTCAGATCCTCAACAAATATGTCTCCAATGAAGTTGAAGTCAGCTTTTACTGTATCCCTATCATGTTACTCACTACAGTTGGAAGCTGATTGGCAATTACTATGAATTTGAAACTTTAATGCATACATGTAGAAAAAAATCCCACAGACATGTTAAAAAGTATTCAGCAATTGTCATTTTGCAAATTAATACCTCCCCAATGCTTTTGTTTTGCAATGTTGTTTAGGATTTACTTGGTGAATTGTGACTATCTGGCCTGAAATTCCCATATTAGACACTCCAAGGTACTTACTCTTCTTGATATGCTTAATTGTCTTGGGCGAGACAAAGATAAAGCTGAAGGGAAGGTGAATTTATAATAGGTGTAATAATATATTAAGAGCCTTAAATCATAAATCAATAGGGAAGGGCCAAGTAATGCAACTGACCTGAACCTTCATCTAACTGTTTTGGGAAGTTCAAACATTTACACAACAATTCTTATCACATACCATTTGTATCAGACATATCTTCTCAGTGACTGAGGTAGACTATTAACTTCTTAGGACAGTGGTTCTCAACCAGGGGTACAGGTACCCCTGATGGTATACAGAGGTCTTCCAGAGGGTACATCAACGCATCTAGATATTTGCCTAGTTTTACAAAAGACTACATAAAAAACCCTAGTGAAGTCAGTACAAACTAAAATTTCATACAGACAATGACTTGTTTGTATTGCTCTATATACTACACACTGAAATTTAAGTACAATATTTATATTCCAATTGATTTATGTTATAATTATATGATAAAAATGAGAAAGTAAGCAATTTTTCATTAACAGTGTGCTGTGACACTATTTGTATTGTTATGTCTGATTTTGTAAAGCAAGTAGTTTTTAAGTGTGGTGAAACTTGGGGTATGCAAGACAGATCAGCCTCCTGAAAGGGGTATAGTAGTCTGGGAAAGTCTTAGGACAGGTATTATGTTTTCTTAACAGGGAAAGATTGTCTTGTAGTTAAAGCATAGAATTAGAAATGTAGAAATTTGGGTTTTATGCCATGCTTTGCAATAAACTTTTTGTGAATATGATGCGGTCAATTACACTAAATTGTTCATAAATGTGTCATTAATTTTGTCTTCATGTTAGGCATCCAACTTGAGACACATCTGGACGGATTTTCCACATGACTTGTGGGTGCTTGACAATGCAACTATTAATGTCCTAACTAGCTCCTATAAGGCACAAAAATTAAGGAACCCTTATTTAGTGGCTATTTTTGAAAAATGTGACCTAAACCTTTCTGTGCCTCAACTTCCAGATCTCTAAAAAGATGATACTTTCATGTGCTGTGACGCTTATTCATAAGCAGCTGTAAAGTGATTTACTATCCTTTGATAGGAGGATCTATAGAAGTGTTAAGTATTATTATTTGATCACAAAGTGAAAAACACCTTGTTACTGTTATTGGATAACAATAATAATGGAAACAAATTTCATTTTTCCTTCTACATTCCATGGTTCTGCCCATGCTTAGAAACAATGGTGCAGCAAAGCAATCAGAAAGTCTATTTTAATGAGATTTTCCCATCAGTTTTACAGATTAAATGATTGGATTTAGAGTCCAATCCTGTGAGATGCTGAGCTCTTTCTGTAAAGTCACGAGTACCATCAATGCAAAGCTCAACCTTGCAGAAATTAGGACCAACATTTTCAAAAGTGGCCAGTGACTTTGGGTCTCTCACTGTTTTGGGTGCCCAACATGAGACACTTTAACTCTGATTTGTAAAGGAGGGTAATACAATTAATGCCAATCAGCATGGGTTTATGGAAAATAGATCCTGTCAAACTAACTTGATATTTCTGATACAATATACTTAGACTTCTGTAAGGCATTTGACTTGGTACCACTTGGTTTTTTGATTAAAAACTAAGAAAGATATAAAGTTAACATGGCACACATTAAATGGATTAAAAGCTGATTGACTGATAGATCTCAAAATGTAATTGTACATCAAATTGAATCATCAAAATGTGGGTGTTTCTCTAGTGGGGTCCCACAGGGATTGCTTCTTGACCCTACATTATTTAATCTTTTTTAATAATGACCTGGAAGAAAACACAAAATTACCATTGATAAAGTTTGCAGTTGACACAAAAAGGGTAGAGGAGTGTGGTAAATAATGAAGTGGGCAGATCACTGATTCAGAGTGATCTGGACTACTTGATAAACTGGTTGCAAACAAACAAAATGTGCTTTAATATGGCTAAATGTAAATGTATACATCTAGGAAGAACAAAAATATATAGGTCACACTTACATAATGGAGGACACTATCCTGGGAAGTAGTGACTGAAAAAAAATGTGTGGATCATGATGGATAATCAGTTGAACAGAAGCTCCCAGTGTGACACCGGCCAAAATGGCTAATGTATTCCTTGAATACATAAATGGGGGAATCTTAAATAGGAGTAGAGAGGTTATTTTACATCTGTATTGGCACTGGTGTGACAACTGCTGGAATTCTGTGTCTAGCTCTGGTGTTCACAATTTAAGAAGGATGTTGATAAATTGGAGAGGCTCCAGAGAAGAGTCATGAGAATGATTAAAGAATGATTAAAGAAAGTGATAGACTCAAGGAGCTCAATCTATTTAGCTTAACAAAGATGGTTAAGGGGTGACTTGTTCACACTCTGTAAATATGTACCTGGGGAACAAATATTTAATAATGGGCTCTTCAATCTGGCAGAGAAAACTATAATATGATTCAATGGCTGGAAGTTGAGGCTAGGCACCTTCAGAGTGGAAATAAGGGTTTCTTCCCGCCCTCAGTCAGAGTAATTAACCATTAGAACAATTTAGCAAGGATTTTTGTGGATTTTCCATCACTGACAATTTTTAAATCAAGATGTTCTTCTAAAAGATCTGCTCTAGGAATTGTTTTGGAGAAGTCCTGTGGCCTGTGTTATATAGGATACCAGACCAGATGATCACCATGGTCCCTTCTGGCCTTGGACTATATAAATCTATCAGTATTCTTAGATTCTATTAATTTTACCTGGAGTTGTGGATGCTCAACACCTCTGAACATCAGGTTCAAGGATCTTAAGTCCTCCCTCCCCCCCCCCCGGCAAAATCTATTTTTCCCTTTTGCCTCTTTACACGCAGAGAGGTTTTTAAAAATCCTCATAATCCTGCACTTCTAGCTCTTTTTCAGGTTACAGAGTATTGATTGGATACCAGTGAAAAGTTAGTCAGTTTGTTTTATTTTATTGGGTACCAACACCAAGATACGTCCATTTTATAGGCACAGTCAAGCAAAAGTATAATTTTTACTTCACGTTTGGACAAATAAAATAAACTTCCAATCAAGCAATATAAACGTCACTGTCCTCATAGAGTAGTTAGCAGGAAGGATGTGAATCAAGGTTATAAAGTTAGGCATTCCTTCCTGACACCCTCACTAATTCAAACAGATTCACCTAGGCATGTGAAACTGAGCTTTAGCTGCACACATTTTGTTGCCTACTAGCTTAAGTAACCCTAAAACAGCTTGTCCTGATTGTGAACTTTATATGTGAACTCCATGTCATTATTCAGTAACGTTTTTGGTAGTTTGTTGCATCAAACGTGTATGCACCTCAAACTTAAAATTATTTGTGTAATGTAACAACCCAAGGTTGATATGGCCCCTAAGCATAGTTCAGAAATTAAAGTGTGCTATGTTATTGAATATCTATCCCCTTTCTGCATTAATTTAAAGGGAGATTTTCAAAGACACAAATGACAGTTAAATGGCTCACTCTCACTGGGAGTTTGGTGCCTAACACCAATTTGTTCCTTGGAAAATCTCAGGCTTAAAATATACTTTTCAAGGTCTGTTCATTCTTGGCTTCATAGACAGTGGCACCATTCATTTTTTACACTTCAGTTCTGTCTATATCAATCTATCTAAGCAGTTTTGTTTTATGTATTGCACTCCTCAAAAACATATCAATACATTATTATTATTTTTTTTACAGTTCTGCCTAGAGGTGCCAACCAAGATCAGGGCCCCATCACGTAAAATGTTATATAAGTATTCAATAAAATATATTCCCTGCACCAAAAAATATTTACATAGATAAGACCGATAAAGTGTGGGAGAAAGGTGTGATTGTTATCTCTATTTTATAGATGGAAAACCAAGGCACAGAGACATGAAGTGTCACAGATAAGTCTCTGGCAGAGCTTGGCATTAAACCTAAATCTTCTAATTCCCCAACCAGTACCAACCTTCCTCTGATCACCATATGCAAATATTTCAGTACCTTGCACATTTTATCCTAAACACACAAGATCCTATTTTGTCCCCACCACTAGTCTCAGGGAGGGAAATCTTTTGTGTATTTGTTTAATTGTGTGGTTATTGAGGGAAAGTCAGATTGAGCAAATGTAATTTTTGCTTCTGTAGCTGTTCCACAAGCATGATTTGCATTCTGTTCTGAAGGCACTGAGGTCCATCCTGGCTTATTCTGATGGGATCCAGGACACAGCTCCATAGTCATGAGTCAAGGGTCAAGACAGCTCTGCCTCAGGGACTCACTGGTCTGACTCTGGTGGGTGATAGCTGTTCCATTGTTCCAGTGGAACGCAGTTGTCGATAGTGGTCATGGAGCCAGAGTTAGGAGTAGGGCACTCGAATCAAATGCTGTCCTCAGTTTATGCTGCTAAATAGCAGTTTAATAGGAATGCCCCCAATCCTGGACTCCTTAATCTAGCTTTACTGAGGCATAACTCTTGTGGAAGTCAAAAATGAACTAACTGATATAAATATAGAACTGTAAGTGCAGCACTTGCAGTGCTATACATGCCTATGTGCATTGAAATTACTGATTTCAAAAGTGCATTTCTGTAGCATTGTGAAATACACGTTATGTTTCTAAGCAAAGAATTCAAAACATAATAGTGAGAGAAACATAGCTCAACAATAGCCACAAGAAATCTGGTTTGTCAGCAAACTTGGGCACCTCAGATTAAAGCTGCTGCTTTTATAAATGCACAAGAGAAATAGAGAAAATATAAGGAGCCTTTCTTCCACTTTTGCCCACCTCATAGAGGCCAAATACAATTGTGGTTCCCTGGGTGCAAGGACTGTTCCCTGCTAATGTCCCTGCAGCACAAGCCACACCCAGAAGTGGCACAGCTGGTCAGCAGTGGAGGGGAGCACACACTGCATCAGGAAAAACAGTCATAACACTCATAACAGTCAAAAGCTACATAGGTACATCACACAACCTAGTCGGCTCCTTCACATGCATCCTCGGGGCCACCCAGAGGGGGGGAGGAGGGCAAGTGGGGCAATTTCCCCCAGGCCCCGGGACCCAGAGGGGCCCCCACAAGAATATAGTATTCTATGGTTTTGCAACTTTTTTTTATGGAAGGGGCCCCCGAAATTGCTTTGCCCCAGACCACCTGAATCCTCTGGGCGGCCCTGTGCATCCTGTGTACTGGAGATGGTCCCATGCATCCTAAATCTGTGTATGTGTCTGTGTTTTGGGAGGTGGGCCAGAGCAGCTAAATTTGGTTCTGGATCAAAGCTTCCAAAAAGTGAATATTGACCATTATAGAGATTGCGACCAATTTCAAAGTTCAGAACTCAACTCTACCAGACTTTGGGGGCATATAGCTCTAGGACTTGGGTTGGTGCCCAATTCTAATGTGTGTGTATGGGAGCCCTTGGCAGCATCGTTTTAGCCAGTTAAATGCACTTTTCAAAAATAATACTATTGACTCATCTGCCCACATTGTGGACTGAGAGATGGTGGAATGATGGAGGTGGTGGAATCTCCTTCCTTAGAGGTTTTTAAGGTCAGGCTTGACAAAGCCCTGGCTGGGATGATTGAGTTGGGGATTGGTCCTGCTTTGAGCAGGGGGTTGAACTAAATGACCTCCTGAGGCCCCTTCCAACCTATGATTCTATGGGAAAACAAGCTTATTATACAAAACAAAAAGCCTGATAAGCATCTTCCACAAAAAGTGTTGAAAAATATGCTCTACTCTATGACAACCTAAAAGAAGATGATTTTTTTTTTTTTGGTGTCTCTGAGGGGTTTGCATTAAATGTCAAGTTGCAGCTCATGATGATTTTTCTTTGTCTTCATTATAAACTCTTGCCTTTATGACGAAAATTTTGACAGCCAAATCCCTCCAGCAGCACTTGCATATTGTTCTCTTATAGGAGATGTACCTTGGAGCCCAGTATCCCACTTTCAGTGGGTTAATATTTTCTCTCCAGCATAGGTGTTTAGCCTAGAGGCCCAGAAAGCATATTGCCCCTAATGTTTTTATTTAAAGTCTGTAAAAGTCAGGCTGGACATGAAAAAAAGTGTCTCAAAACCAAGCAGTAGGCATCATACACTGCTCATACATTTCTTTTTCTTCTCTAATCAGGAGTCAGGAAAGGGGGGCTAACACACCAGCTGTTAATCACTAAGAACATAAGAACGGCCATACTGGGTCAGACCAAAGGCCCATCAAGCCCAGTATCCTGTCCTCTGAC
Source organism: Terrapene triunguis (assembly GCF_002925995.2). NCBI lineage: Eukaryota > Metazoa > Chordata > Testudines > Emydidae > Terrapene > Terrapene triunguis. The sequence goes on from NW_020664447.1 coordinate 67,540,781, forward strand.
AGTGGCCAATGGCAGGTGCCCCAAAGGGAATGAACAGACAGGTTATCATCAAGTATCAGAGGGCTAGCCATGTCAGTCTGAATCTGTAAAAAGCAACAGAGGGTCCTGTGGCACCTTTAAGACTAACAGAAGTATTGGGAGCATAAGCTCTGATGCATCTGAAGAAGTGAGGTTCTTACCCACGAAAGCTTATGCTCCCAGTACTTCTGTTAGTCTTAAAGGTGCCACATGCTTTTTACAGGTTATCATCAAGTGATCCATGCCCTGTTACCCAATCCCAGCTTCTGGCAAACAGAGGCTAGGGACACCATTCCTGCCCAGCCATTGATGGACCTATCTTCCATGAACCTATCTAGCTCCCTTTTGAACCCCGTTATAGTATTGGCCTTCACAACACCCTCTGGCAAGAAGTTCTAGAGGTTGACAGTGTGTTGCGTGAAAAAATACTTTCTTGTCTTTGTTTTAAACCTGCTACCTATTAATTTCATTTGGTGGCCCCTTGTTCTTTGTATTATGAGAAGGAGTAAATAACACTTCCTTATTTACTTTCTCTATACCACTCATGATTTTATAGACCTCTCTCATATCACCCCTTAGTCGCCTCTTTTCCAAGCTGAAACATCCCAGTCTTATTAATCTCTCCTCATACGGAAGCCGTTCTATACCCCTAATCATTTTTGTTGCCCTTTTCTGAACCTTTTTCAATTCCAATATATTTTTTCTGAGATGCAGCGACCAAATCTGCATGCAGTATTCAAGGTGTGGGCGTACCATGGATTTTTATAGAGGCAATATGATATTTTATGTCTTCTTATCTATCCCTTTCTTGATGATTCCCAACATTCTGTTCACTTTTTTGACTGCCACTGCACATTGAGTGGATGACTTCAGAGAACTATCCACAATGACTCCAAGATCTCTTTCTTGAGTGGTAACTGCTAATTTAGACCCCATCATTGTATATGTATAATTAGGATTAAGTTTTACAATGTGCATTACTTTGCATTTATGAACATTAAATTTCATCTGCCATTTTGTTGCCCAGTCATCCAGTTTTGTGAGATCCTTTTGTAGCTCTTCACAGTCTGCCTGGGACTTAATTGTCTTGGGTACCATACACTGGGTACCATAATTCACCCCAAAGTGGGACAGTTTATCATAAACTTTGTATTACTACTCTATATTATTACTAACACCCTCGTTACTCTAGCAATAACAAAATTACAAGAATGCAAACTCAGGATAGCTTAGGGGAAAACTACCTTGGTTTATCAACCCTGGTTGGGTGGGATGACGCTACTTCTGTCCTCCTGACACTGTGTTAGTGGCTGCAGGACACCATGATTTGGACATATTACAGGAGATGGAATATCAGAACTCTTAGTTCTATTTCCAGGTCTCCCATTGATTCAGTATCCCACTTCTGACAAATCACTATGGCTGAAATTGTAACTTCAGAATTGCAGCAAATAACTATACCTCTCCAGGAGCCAACCAGAGAATCTTGCCTGGTCTACACTAAGAGTTAGTCAATGCAAGGCAGCTTACGTTGATGTAACTCTGTAAGTGTCTACACTAAAATTTTGTTCCCACAGACGTAACTCACCCACTACACTGACTTAATAACTCCACTTCCACAAGAGGCATAGTCAATGTCAACGTACAGAGACCGGGCAAGGTCTCTGTGCAGCCAACCAGTATAGCTAGGGCCTTCCTGACAGCCCTTTGTGCAGCTGCAGTGCAACACAGATGATGACGCACATTGTCGATGAATGCCTGCTGACTAGGTTCAGTGGTGGCCTCGAAGAACTGCATCACACCACTGAAGATGCCATTGCTTGGCTAGATGACTATGCACATGCTAAATAAATAAAATACTTAGGACTACTCAGTGTCAGTGTAGACGTTGGGCTTGTCTTCACTATGAGAGACCGACGCTACTACAATTAATGCAGCAGGGTCGAGTTAGCAAGTCTAATGAAGACCTGATGAATTGATGGCAGAGCACTCTCTGGTCAACCCTGGTATGCCAGCTCTTTGAGACGAGTAAGGGAAGTCAACCAGAGAGCATCTCCCATTGATGCAGCACAGTGAAGACATGGGGGTAAGTCGAACTAAGCTACGTCAACTCCTGCTACACTATTCACGTAGCTGGAGTAGCGTAACTTAAGTCGACTTACCCCAGTAGAGAAGATAAGCCTTATATTGACTGTAGCTGGCTTTCAGAAGTCATCCCACAATGCCCCACACTAACAGTTCAATCGCTGCAAGCGCTCCTGGTGAGGATACGCACTGCCGATGTAATTACTGTGGCAGCTGTATATCGACGTAACATAAGTCTACAATTTTATAGTGTGGACATGGCCTCACAATCCTTCCCCTGTTCCTTATCCTTGCTCTAGAGAAGAGAGTTCCTTCACATTTTTTCATGAAGGCCCTTCCACCTTCCTATGCACCCAACCAGCTACTTTGGCCAGTGAGGTGGGGTCAGGGGAGCCAGAGCTCCCCACCCGCTTATACAATTAGCTCAGCCCTTTCTCTCACAGCTGAAGCAAGAGGGGGGTTATTCCCACTTACAGCCCTTACTGGGCTGTGCAGCAGAGTAGCAATATGGCCATTAACCACTCTGCACCTCAGTTTACCCATCAGAATAAGGAAACACCTGCCCCATAGGGGCATGTGGGACTTGATTAATTTTTGCAAATCAACAGTTGAGCCTCAGATGAAAGGTGCTGCTTTTAATCTTTTTGCTTCCTCCCTAAAACAACATGTTGTTGACTAGCATACGTGTTTGGAGGTGCACTGGTTTCCCTGCCCCTTCTTCAGTCCTTGACGATGCAGTTAGTGTTTCACGTAGTAATTTCTGACAGAGATGCCCAGACAGTGTGCAGTATTCGACTGTATAGATGTTCACTTGCAGATAAGAAAACCCAGTTTGCTATTTTTGGTGATTCTACCACTCACTTTATAGCCTTTTATTTTGAACTGCTGTTATTGAGATGTTTTTATTTTTTAATCTGCCGGGTTTTAGTGCAAAGTAAATATTCATGTTTTTAGGGGAGAGAGGGGAGGGGGCATCACTTGTATTTAATCACACTAAACAAGGTTTTTAGACAATTTGTTCTGAAATTCCTCTAATTAAAGCTTGCCCTCCAGGTAATGCTCTGATCTGATTTACCAGTGGGTATAAATTAAGGACATTATGTAATTAATCCTAAAACCACAAATAGAAGGAACAGCTGGGTGGCTTGGGGGGGGAAGCAAATGAACAGCTCCCGTGTGGCATCTTAATATATATAAAGGGCCTCTTTTTCTAGGTGTACTATGCAGTGACTGATGCTGTAGTTAATGTATAAAGGGATCTTATGTTTGAATCTGTCTTGAAGGATGGCATTTTGTTAAGACTCATCCTAGCACCTCTCCAGAAACTGACTCTGTTGAGGCTTGTTTTGGATTCACATCCATCTTATTTTTTGAGATATCAAAGTTTCAAGCCATTGGCAAAAAAATCAGCCTTCACTTATTAGCAATGACACCTCCATCGGCTCCCCTGTGATCTACAGAGACACCGCCAGTTCCTCCAGAGCATTAAAGATTCCCCCTGCATTCTGGTCCCCTTATTTTACTCTTATCTGATGGTGCCTTTCCAGGCCTGGGGCTTTAGAAAACAGACTATCTAGTTTTACAGTCCATATTATGATAGAATAGAGCTGGTTGGAAAAAACTGGTAAAAAATAACTTGTTTTCACTTTTTTTTTACTACTTCAAAAATTAATAAACAAAAATCCCAATCAGCTCTCTGGTTGGACTAATAGTCCCACAAAATATTAGCTGATTCCCTCCCCCCCACAATTGAAAGTCAAAATTTCAACTAAAATTGATCAAAAACCTAATTTCAGAAAAATTTGGCCAGCTGTAGAATAGATCATTTACATAACTGACCCTTCCTCTCTCAACTGCTTTCTCTCACACACACGCCAGCCATCACGCAGGGTTCCTCAGATACACTGCAGCTAATCTGATCGAAAAGGTATGACAATCACTCATCTAGTTTTGGATCTTTCAACCTTTCTCTAACCCTCCACTTCTAAGTATAACATCATGTTTCCTATGTATTCTTACTGTCTTCTTTTCACATACCCTAACCATCTCATTGTGGATTCGATCAGCTTTTCTACAATTAGTACCACCTTCATACTTACCCTAATTTGTTTGTTCTGAACCTGGTACATCCTTTTAACTCCAAGAATCCATCTTAACTGGTGCAGTAAAAGTGATTTATAATAATAATTTAATATATTATAATTATATAGCAGTGGTGTCCAATCTATGGCTTTTAAGGATGACTGTGTTAAGAAAAAAATGTATGTAAAGGTCTTATGTTACTTGCCCTAACTGACCATATGCCAGCTGGGAATAGCCAAAGCACAGCTCATTCCAGCCACTCTGTGCTGTTGGTAGACAGCACAGAGTGGGGAGGGAGGGATAGCTCAGTGGTTTGAGCATTAGCCTGCTAAACCCAGGGTTGTGAGTTCAGCCCTTGAGGGGGCCTTTTAGGAATCTGGGGCAAAATCAGTACTTGGTCCTGTTAGTGAAGGCAGGGGGCTGGACTTGATTCGATGACCTTTCAAGGTCCCTTCCAGTTCTAAGAGATAGGATAGACTAGGTGCCAGCTCTTGCTAATGCTGTAGGCACCCAGAAATTCATAGTTAGAAACCAGATTAGCTCACCTGTATGATGGTATTGTTTGAGATAGGTTTAGACTTGTAAGGATATGTTTAGTGTTTATACTCTATAAAATGCTGGTAAGTTGCTGCATACATCAATCTTACTTGTCCTGTCTGTACCCATTCTATGAGGTAATATGTAAATTTTGCTTTACTGTAAAAATCCCTGCTTTGAACTTGTGAACTCAGGCAGGAGTGGCTCACCCCACCCATCAAGGAGGACTATCAAAACTAAATAGACCATTGGGAAACACCATGACACAAACAGTTTGCTAACTGCCCTTACACATATTACATGCAGAAGGGCTCATCCCATCAGTATGGATTCTGAAAAAGGGAAATAAAGATAACTGACATTAATTTTTTTTCTCTCTTTGTTGTTGGACTCTCACAGAGCTAGAAACAGGAAACAAAACAGAGATCCCCAGAGTCAACCTGGGTTAGCCCTAAAAGACATTTAATTCTGAGAGATCACTACATCTACACCTATATAATGAGTTACGGTCTATGGTTCCAAAAGGTGACAGAGATGTAGCCTGATTTAATCTGTAAATAACTTATTTCTTTTTCCTAGTTAATTAATCCTTAACTTAGTTGACTATAGGATTGGCTACAAACATTGTCTTTGGTGTGAGATCTAAAGTACAAATTGACCTGGGATAAGTGACTGATTTCTTGGCACTCGGAGCAACGTCAATATTTTTTTTATCTTTGGTGTAAGTGACCATTTATCACTAAGTACAGCTTGCCTGGGTGGCAAGATAGACTGGAGTGCCCCAGGGGACTGTCTGTGACTCTATGGTACAATTGTTGTAGTACTTCAGGAGTTCACATTGGTTACTGGCTTGGTGAAATGTAATAATAGAACATACCACTGCTTTGGGGTGTCGGACCTGAGGTTGGCACTCATGGTCGTGACCCATTCCAGACAGCGTGACACACTTAACTACAGCAGGGACTTCAGGAAAGAAAATGTAGGAGCTGGTCACACTGGATCTTCAGCCAATTGGAAGGCCTCCAAAATCCCAAATAAGGGACTTGTGGGTGGTTTTTGCTCCATTTGTGCTGCCTGGGTGTACTTATTGTGACCTCTTGGCCTTTCTAAAAATATGTTCAGCTCTCAGGCTAAAATAGTTGGGCACCACTGCTGTATGTGGTGATATAATAGTGAAAGGTAGAAAGGCCAAGGCCATAGTTAAGAGTCCATCACATTTTTCAGTTAAATGGGTATATTATTATATATACATTTGCGTATTTGAGAGGCAAACAATGTGCTTTATGATTCTACCTGCATCACGTTCAAGATCCTCATCCTCACCTATAATGGTCTGCATAATCTTACCCATCTCCACGGGAAAGTGTAGTACGGAGTAAATATTGTATCTATATACATTTGGGATGGATGAATTACTCACCAGTGGCAAGGCCCTAATTGAATTATGTCAATATACCCTTTATACTACAATACACCATGATATAGCCCATATTTTACAAAAAAAATCTATTTTAGAAAAGCTTTGGAGAGTTCTAACAAAAAATGTTATTGGTGCTATTTTTCCTATTCCTTCAGCTATAAATCTAGAATCTCATAGTACCAAAAGCCAACAGTAGAGTCCTCAGAGAAAGAGGAAAATAATAGTATTACATTTTGGAAATCTCTAAAACTGACCTGAAATAACTTTTCTATAGACCATGATGTTTTACTTTTAAGGCCCTTCCTCTGCTCAGACGCAAGTGGCCAACTCCAAATAAAAATACCACACCTCAACCCCAATGGAGTGTTTGTGTTGAATTCTAGCATAGAGCCAGCTGGGAAATATTTTGCTCCCTCATAAAATAAATAAATAAATAAGCATTTGTTGAAAAACCAAAAATAAAACAAACAAACAAACAAATAAATAAAAATTCAGACAGATGGGCAAAATAAATAAATTAAATTAAATGTTATACTGAGATATTTTAGCCACCTAGCTTATTTTTTTTCTTTTTGGTTGCTGTAACCAATAAAATAAAATAAATACAATGAAAAAAATCAATCAGTTTTTGTGATCTTGGGGTTTTTTTTACAGAAAATTCAGAACTCTTAATTGGAAATGGATTTTCCAAAAGATTTCCAGTTTGACACAAAAAAAAATAATTTTTCATTTAAATAAATAGTTTGAATGTAAAATGCTGACCAACTCTAATCCAGTTTTAGATATTGATCTGAATTTTATTTTAGAGGGATCTTACTCCAAATCCACATCAGAACAACTCCTTGTCTTTTTCAGTAGTTTCTAATCAGACCCAAATTTCACAGTTCAACCTTAGGTCTAATTTTATGTAGTCCCAAAAGAAATGGAAATTGAATAACTACATCCTGTTTAACTGATGTATCTGAACTCATTGGACTGCCTTTAGCTAAACATTCCCACCATTTCCTTAGGGTGATACAGGATGATAACTATACAGAACTATTAATTATTGTGAAGGTACAGTAGCTCCGTCTCCACAGAGAGATGGTATTGGATATTGAATAGTAGAATTGATAGGTATATCGTAAGCTAATTTTTTTAGCCAACTGCCCCTTCAGCGTAGGATCTTTAATTCATAGGAGAGCAAAGGAAGGCCCATTTCCCTTTTAAGCAATGGCTTCACTGATTATAATCAATACCTCTTTAAAAAAAATCAGTCTATACATATGCTGAGGAACATGTTAGTAAATTTTAGTGTCCACATGGACAGTACAAAAGATGCAATAATATAGTCAAGGACTCATTACTGCTGGTGTTACTTTTACTTTCCACATACCAACGTGTATGGTGATCATTTGACTACTGAACATGGACCAAATGCAAATGCTAGCTCCCATGGCTATGGATATGTCTGCATCTACTTATACTGACCAAAGGGCTATTGCTTTTAAGGGTGAGGCTGGAAGTGTTTTCTTTGATGTTTTAAAGGCAGGAAAGAATTTAAAAGCTTTTGTTGTGCTAGTAATCTGCAGGCAAAGAATATTACAGTTTTTGGAATGCTAGCTGAAGCCAATTACAATGTGACTGACCAATGTGACTGATTTGCCTTGGCACTCAAATAACTATTACAGTGATAGATGGCCCAAAGTGTAGGGTTCAGAACTGAATCTTTGTTCAAATTCCCCAAATTTCTATCTTAGTTTCTTATTTGGCCCTCATTATTGTAGTATTTGAGCACAGCATAATCTTTAAGATAATTAATCTCAGAACACTCTGTGTTGTAGGGAAGTACTATGATATCCATTTTACAGATGGGAAACAGGCACAGATGAGCTAAGTGACTTGCCCTTTGTCACACACAGGGCCGGCTCCAGGCACCAGCCCAGCAAGCAGGTGCTTGGGGCGGCCAAGGGGAAGGGGCGGCATGTCGGGCTGTTCGGCGGCAATTCGGTGGCGGGTCCCTCTCGGAGGGAAGCACCTGCTGCCGAATTCCCACCGAAGAAGAAAGCGGCGCGGTGGAGCTGCCGCCGGAATGCCGCCGATCACAATTGTGATCGCGGCTTTTTTTTTTTTTCCCCGCCACTTGGGGCGGCAAAAACCCTGGAGCCGGTCCTGGTCACACAGGAAGTCTGTGGCATAGCAGTGTCTCCCAAGCCCTAGGCCAGCCTTCTTGTCTTTTAGGGATTTTGGCTTAAGTGTTCTAATTGGGTCCATTATAAGTATTGGGGCCAGTTGTGATGCTTGGCTTCAGATCTGGACCTAGACCAATACTTTCTCAAAGTTTGTGGAAGTCTGAATCTGGTGCTTTCATCCACGGTCATATCTAATGATGCATTGGACATTTTACATGTCCAACTTTGGGAATGGCACTGTTTCCATGGATCTACCTATAAGGATCTTTATACAAGCAACCAAAAAGGGCCCCAAATGGATCACTATACCTGGATCATAGGTGCTGGAACTAGGGGTGCTGCTGAACCCCCTGGCTGGAAGTGGTTTCCATCATATACAGGGTTTACAGTTTGGTTCAATGGTTCTCAGCAACCCCACTATATGAATTGTTCCAGTCCTGTTAGTATAAAATTAAATGTAGTCTCACTTTGCTCACTGTTGTATCAAGAACATAAAAAGAATTTTAAAAAACATTAGAGATCACCAGACTTATAATTAGAACTGTGGGTGACTTAAGTAAATTTCTCTACAAAATCCACCACAAACCATTTAATTTAGGAGAAATTTGCCCTTCTTTAATTTTACTTTTGCATGAAATTTAAGAAATTACTATTTTAGCATTGAGAATGAAAATCACAGCTCAAAATCCAAGTGTTAGATTAGGCTCATGGTGTTTTTCTGTTTCCTGACAGGATAAATTAATTCTTAGATTCAGATTATTAATCCAATTTTTTGCAATTATGAATTAACAATGCACATGCTGCAATATTCACTTCAAATGTGTTGTTTTCATGAACATTCTTGCCAGTAAACTTGTTTAATAAAATATTCACTAAAAGCAAACCTCAGACTGGTGTTAAAATAGCTGAAGCAATAAAAAAATGGAATGAGCCTTATTTGAATATTTTTTGCAATGTTTGCCTGCAAAAGACCATGCAAATATCCATCCTCTCAACTGTATTAAATGGTTATTGTCTTAAATTTGACCCTTTATCACTTTGAAACTTTTCATAAACAGTCCAGACACTAAACATGCTCTGCTGACTGGAAGATTTATTCTGGAGGATTTATTTTTTTTCCTATTGAATGGCCAGGGCTTTACTATCCTCTTCTCCTCTCAAGCCCCAAAGATGGTGTTGAAAGGAAAAAAAGGCTAAGAAGAAACAGAAGGTCATTGGTTTTGTAAAATAAATATTAAAATATTAACAGAAGGAAACCTCCGTTCATAAATGAATAACACAAGTGTTCAGCTGAATACCGGAGAAAGCTTTTAGACGCACAAACAAATAAGGGGAAACACTCTAGGGATCAAACAGAATATTCTTATTAGGAAGGATTTTAAAGCAGCGTATAGTCCCTTCTTTGAAGATGGGATTTAATGAAAAAACTCAGAGATGAGCAAATATACCATAGCAATAATAAAAAAGAAAGTAAATAATAATTGCAAATCTTTGTACCACTTAAGCTCTGCAATGGGACTGTAGAGGGGGCACTACTGGACTGCTTGTAGAGGTGGGCCTCTACTACTGTGAACACCAGCGATGGGTCTCTGCACGAGTCCTGAATAATAAAGAGAGGGGACAGAACAATGGGACTTGCAGTTACAGAGTAACATCCTGTGCTAGGGGTATAGGTGGGCTGGGACTATTTATCCACTACATAATCCCTTCCCAGGGAGAAAACAAGGGTCTATCAGCATCTAGCAGCTTGAATAAAAATTTCCTCTTTGTATTTAGTCTAACCACATCCTTCCTTCTTTATTATGAAGCACACTACACTCACATTCTGGCCAGGCCTTTGCCCTCACACTTCACCTGTAAAATACTAGGGCTTTACATGAGTGGAGAGAAATTTCCCCTCGAATGCTAGAAAGGGTAAACTGGAAAAAAATGTCTATAGGCTAGACTTTCAGCCCATGTAAGCTAGCATAGCTCCTTTGACTTCAATGGAGCGAAGATGATTTACACTGGCTAGAGATATGGTCCTTCATCTGACCAGCAGAAGGTGAGTCTTGCTCCATTCCAGGTGAATGGCAAGGCTTCTGTTCATACTTTTTCCTTTAATGGACAAATATCTTGCCATATTGTAAAGAAATGGTAACCACAGAGACATGTATAACATTTTTGTTTAGAAGCTTTATTGGATTGTATTAAATACATGTATAGAAAAAACAAAATAAAATAGATACATTGGGGGGGGGGGGGGGGGAAGAAAGAGATGCCTGGGTATGACATGACCCAAGAAGCCATACATAACATGTGTTCAGACATCGTGATGATAGGCAGTTTAGACTCCTATAGGTAGAAATAATCTAGTGACACTGAACAAGAATTAAAATGGATTGCTATAAAACAGTGAGATATGTGACACTTTTCTTTGGTGCTGTAACTTAATATCAGTCTACCTATCAATTCAGAAGAAGGTAAGTCCCAACACCAGACAATTCTGTGTTGGGGGAAATCTCTTCTCTATCCCCACTACTCTGCTGACAAGCTCATGCCCTGTAGCATCAGAACCGATTATCTTTAAAGCCTTGCTAAAGCAGGACACACACACACAAATAATCCTATAGTTCTGCCTGAGAAGTTAAGGTGACACACTAGGTATCCATTTGGGTTACTATGTGCAGGTCTGAATCCCGCAGGCGACATATTGCCTCTCTTCTTCAGTTATAAATGGCTATGAACTTCCCCCTGCTGATGCCACAATATGGTCTCTAACAACAGATATTCTGATAGTGTTGCATATGATGTTGCTTTCTCAGCGAGATGGAAGCTGTCCAGCAGCTTGTTACAAAATGCTGATTGCTATTAAAAACACTTTATTTACGAATACCATTTAAAGGCCTTTGTCTGGCCAAGAAATCCTTTGCCTATCAGTGCAGGAATGCCGCTGTGCACGAAATGGGGGCAAGCTTTCACTTCAAGCTGATTGATTTTTTTTTAAAGCTTGTATAAACTTGTACCTTACAGAGGTGTGAAAAGTCAGTAACATGATGTAATGGTAATGGCTTGACATTCTCCTCAGATTTTTCCTTGTAAAACGGAGCAGTGCTGACTAAAGGAATGTTCTGAACAGATGTCTAAGTCAAGCAACATCGGTATTACTAGATTTTAAAGTACAGTAAGTCTTTGAACCTTTTGAATCTTATTCAGGAGCCCAGTGCTTATAGACAATATTTATGTTCATGTTACAATGAGGGCATTTATAGCACTGTATGTGTGGATACAGCTCAGTGACTTCACAGTTCAGTAAGGCATGGATAAAGCTGCCTCACTGAGCTGTATGGATGCTCTGTTTGCCTTTCAGTAATTTCTTCTTTGTTAAATAAGCAGAACAAACTATGCAAGTAAACAAGAAAGACGATAACGTTTCATTGTTTGAAAGGTAGACTCACCTTGCACCGAATCAAAGACAATTCCCAGATGTAAACATTTTATTGCAGACATCCAAGCAGGGTCTGTAAAGGATTTCCTTAGCTTTTTAAAGGAACACAAAGAATATATTTATGAATGGATTGTTGTTGGCCTTTTCGCCCCCATTGTGCTAGCCACAAATGCAGTGCAAATACTCCCCAAAGCACAGGAACTGCTCCCTGCAAATATCTTCTGGGATGCCAGAGAAGAAGGATGGTCCAGTGTTTAGGGCCCTAGCGTAGAATGTGGGAGAGCTGAGTACAATTCCCTTCTGTGCTATAAGCTTCCTGTGTGACCTTGAGGAAGTCACTTAGCTTCTCTGTGCACCTTAGTTCCTCATCTGTAACATGGTAATAATGGCACTTCCCAATCTCACCAAGTGCTTGTGGATAACTATATTAAAGATTGTGAGGCACTCAGATGCCATGGTAACGGAGGCCATGTAAGTACCTGTGATTGATAGACAGGCCATCCATCAAGGGCCGGGGAAGTAACGGGGCCATGAGCACACACAGACTGTAGAGCTGGCAAGTTGTAGAGGCGATTGTATCTGCCACCTCCCTCCCTCCAAGGAATAATGTAAACAGCAGAGCACACAATGTAGCACAAATTTCCTAGTACAGGACAGTAATTAACTGATCCATAAGATCAAGGTGATGTTTAAATATTAAACATTATTAAATATCAACTTTCCTAAAATGAAAAGGGCATTTGTGGATGATGTAGCCATGTGCTGCATCCAGAATAAGGGGCTCAATGCGAATTTTGAAGAAGACGTCATGGGGAGTAGGATCTGAATGTGTTTGAAGGCATGAGTAAAGGGTTTGCATGGCTGGACCTTATTCTCCAGTCTCCCACTGATGGGCACACAAAGACCTATTCATATTTCCTAGGAGTGTTATGTATCCCCAAGGATAGGAATAAAAGATATTAGAGAAGGAAGGGATCTCTTTGTCCATCCTCATGACTACTTGACTCTATCCAGTCATAGAATCATAGAAGATTAGGGTTGGAAGAGACCTAAGGAGGTCATCTAGTCCAACCCCCTGCTCAAAGCAGAACCAACCCCAACTAAATCATCCCAGCCAGGGCTTTATCAAGCTGGGCCTTAAAAACCTCTAAGGATGGAGATTTCACCACCTCCCTAGGTAACCCATTCTGGTGCTTCACCACCCTCCTAGTGAAATAGTTTTTCCCAATATCCAACCTAGACCTCCCCCACTGCAACTTGAGACCATTGCTTCTTGTTCTGTCATCTGCCAGCACTGAGAACAGCCGAGCTCCATCCTCTTGGAACCCCTCTTCAGGTAGTTGAAGGCTGCTATCAAATTCCCCCTCACTCTTCTCTTCTGCAGACTAAATAAGCCCAGTTCCCTCAGCCTCTCCTCGTAAGTCATGTGCCCCAGGGCCCCAATCATTTTTGTTTCCCTCCGCAGGACTCTCTCCAATTTGTCCACACCCTTTCTATAGTGGGGGGCCCAAAACTAGATGCAATACTACATATGTGGCCTCACAGTGCCGAATAGAGGGGAATAATCATTTCCCTCAATCTGCTGGAAATGCTCCTATTAATGCAGCCCAATATGCCGTTAGCCTTCTTGGCAACAAGACACACTGTTGACTCATATCCAGTTTCTTGTCCACTGTAATCCCCAGGTCCTTTTCTGCAGAACTGCCGCTTAGCCAGTCGGTCCTCAGCCTGTAGCAGTGCATGGGATTCTTCCGTCCTAAGTGCAGGACTCTGCACTTGTCCTTGTTGAACTTCATCAGATTTTTTTTGGCCCAATCCCCCAATTTTTCTAGGTCACTCTAGACCCTATCGCTACCCTCCAGCTTATCTATCTCCCCCAAGCTTAGTGTCATTCATGAACTTGCTGAGAGTGTAATCCATCCCATCATCCAGATCATTAATGAAGATGTTGAACAAAAACGGTCCCAGGACCAACCCCTGGAGCACTCCACTTGATACCAGCTGCCAACTAGACATCGAGCCGTTGATCACTACCCATTGAGTCCAACGATCTAGCCAGCTTTCTATCCATCTTATAGTCCATTCATCCAATCCACACTTCTTTAACTTGCTGGCAAGAATACTGTGGGAGACCGTATGGAATTTCTGATCAAAACAAGAGAACTTCTCCCTCTCTCTCTGGGGTTTTGTCACCAAAGAGTGTTTTCATTCCAGTGCAGAATGAAAACAAATTTTGAAAACTCAAAATTTTTCATGAAACAGAATTCGTATTTTCCAGCCCGTTCCAATAATGGTCTTCATCATAATGGGGCTTTATAGGCTTAGCAAATACCATTATACTAATGAGCACAAAGGCAAAGTACAACAGTAATTTTTTTTTATGGGAGTTGTTGTCTGAGTTGTGTGAGTAAGCTTTAGGGTGATATACTGGCTCCACAGAAGTCAGTGGCATAGTTTCCATTGATTTAAATGGGGCCAGGATTTCATCCCTGGTGTTACACTAATCATTTGGATTAATCCTAAAGAGTGCTGACCATCCACAACTCCTATCGGTGTCAGTGTGGGAATTTTGGTTTTCAGCAGCTCTCAGGACTGGGCTTGATGTTTGAGACACAGAGGAAATGCAAGTGAGAGACACCCAGTCTATATCCAGGTCTGCATCCTCCAGCCCTAACTCTTAACTAGTCAGAATAAGTAATGATCTGCATATGCTTTTATCAGCTGAACGGGCCTGATTCTCTTCTCACCTACCCCAGTTTTACTCTCATGTAACTCCATCAGCATCCATTATGCTAGTCCTACTTTACAGCAATTTAGTGAAAGGAAAATCAGGTCCAATGTTTCTTTATTACACTTACTCAGGTATTGTAAGAAAGAGGAAAGGGATTTATCTTTTGGTCTTCACTTCCTGGGTTTGTGGCACAGCAACTCCTGTGCATAATTAGTTCACTTCTATCTTTACTTCATTCCCAGGGCTCACAACATTGTGGAACAGCTTAGTCTAACAGAATATTTATAGAACTCCCTGTTAAGCTAATGGTTACTCTTTTGCCTACAGATCCCAGGAGCTCTATCACTCCTGTCTGTTCTACTTCTGTCAAAGACACAATCAAGAAAGAGGAAGTGGGAGGAGTCTCATGGAAGTGGAGGAGATATGCCAATTATCTTCTCCCTCATTGTTTCAAAGGGACAAACTCATTTTACATGTTCTTCCACAACATCTTTTCCATTCATGTGCAATACAAACAGTTCATTGGATATTGAATACCTTGAAAATGTCTATTTTAAAAAATCAAATACCCTTTTTAAAAAAATAAAAATAATGGGTTTTTAATATGAAAACATCAAAAATGTATAAGTGAATATATATACCTATAGGACTAAATCTTGGAGTCAATGAAGAGACTAGAATTTGAACTGGAATGTGTGTCTATTTCTAATTTGATCATTAAATCAAAGAACTTTCAGTTCAAGGTATTTTTAGTTAATATACACTGTACATGGAGAATAGGTCCATCAATGGCTATTAGCCAAGATGGACAGAGATTCAACCCCATGCTCTGGGTGTCCCTAGCCTTTGATTACTAGAAGTTGGAGTGGACAACAGGGGATGGATCACTCGATGATTGCCTGTTCTGTTTATTCCCTCTGAAGCACCTGGCATTGGATACCATCAGAAGACATGATACTGGGCTAGACAGACCATTGTTCTGACCCAGTACGGCCGTTCTTATGTTCATCTAGACATTATGTAATTCCACTTATATGCAGGTTTTGCTGGGATTAAGTTCTGTAAATAGACTTATAATTGGTTTGCTTTTTGTTTTTAAGATAAATTGGTAGAAACTTGCAAACGAATGAGGCCACTTAGTTCCTTTGAGGCTGCAGAGCTATATGTTTTAAATACCATCTCTTTGTAAAGAAGGCTGCCCATCTGTGATTGAGCTGTCACACTTCTCTAGTTAACTGCTTTATCCCATTTTCCAGTGGACAGTAGTCTCCACCACAATAACTAGCTTCACAATAGTTATTAATTGGGCCCCATCTTGACAGTCCCAGCAGAGACTAAAAACAGAATAAAGTATCTTCTGCTGCTTCTTTTTCTTCCCCTCCCCCATCTCCTGAACTGGTTCACCCATCCATAAAACTTTAGAAAACACACTACAGGAAATTGCTTGCTGTGATAAATATTTCCTACAAACCTTCAGCAGAAATGGATAATGATGGAATCAGCATATCTAAAATGAAGCCAAAATCAAATCCAAGGCAGGGAAACATTTCTGTTCAGCTCGAGTATGGGTAAGGTGCTTAAAAAATCCTTTTCCGAAACAGACCTGTTATCACAGATGTGTTTTCAGACTTATAAAGATAGCATGTATACCACTATATGAGCATTCCCTGTGATCAGTTGAGGACTGAGAAAAGAAGGGCTAGACATTCACACATGTGGAAAGAATAATGCTTCCTTCTTCACTTTAAACCACACTGTATATGGCTGCAGTTAAATTGACATCTAGCCACTTCCTCTTTGCTTTATTGCCACATCATTTATAACCTTTAGTGTGCATAATTTTGGAGTTATTGGGATGTCATTTACTTTATGACATTTGCTACTTCTGCCTGAATTTGTTCTTTTGAGGCATTCAATACAGCATGTAAACCAGGCTGCTACTTGCTATTTCCAATACAAGTTATTATGTCCTTTCTTTTGTCCTGTATGATTATCTCATGTTAAGCATTATACTGTATCATCTTCCAAAGTCGCTTAACAGAAGGGAACGTGTTTATATCATAATAATCCACAGAGCTTCTAAAAGACAACATATGATAACACTTGTGGTGGTAGCCCACCTATGTTGTGACAATAGATTTTATCTGATAAATTAGACCCTGGTTCAAATTCAGAGCTGATGTGAAAATAAGTGTATTGGAGTCTAAGTTGGTGTAATTTATACCTTCTTCCAGCCCCTCGGTTTGTAAGTGTCACTGGTTAAAACTCATTTAGTCCCAATTGGCTGGTGTGTTAAAAAAAAAGTGCTTGTACTGGTTTAAGGGGTGCTGAGGAAATACATATAACTATTACCCCCCCTCCTTTCTGCACCTCAGCGTAACTATCTGATGAAGCACAAGCCAGAGCTCTGACTTTTCAGGACTTTTCAGAAGGCATTACCTAGAGGTAAACCTCAGGACCAATTGTAAGTAAATATGGAAAATAGGTGTTCATAGTTCCTGCACCCCTTATAGGCTTGATCTTTTAGACTTAGGCTAATAACAGTAAAAAAAAAAAAAACTTTTGGAGGCACCCACTCTTCAGTATGATTTACATATTTCCCCTCTGTAAGACCCACAAAGTGTGTGATAATTCCTAGTCAGGATACTTAGTTCTTTAGTTCAAACTGTAGAGGTGATGCTATGACTGATACCAGGGAACTGTTTAAGAACATTTAACTAATTGTTCAAAACGCAGTAATCTCAAAGCTGCAAAAGAAGGCTATACTGGTTAAAAAACAAACAAACAAAAAAACAGGCTGTCATGGAGAGAAAATGAAATTAGCTATTAAAAAAATAGAAAAAAGGGAAAGTTGACAACCACGAATGTAAATTATAAGGTAGAAAGTACAGAAAATTGATAAGGGAAGCAAAAGTTCACAAGGAGACATTTTTGGCCAGCAGAGTTAAAGACAATATCGAGTTATGGTGTTCAGACTACAAGAAGGATGTTGAGAGTGTTCAGAGAACAGCCATGAGAATGATTAAATGATTGGAAAACATGCTTTCAATATAAAGTCTGAAGGAGCTCCACCTTTAGCTTATCAAAGAGAAATTTAAGGAATGACTTGTTAACAATGTATAAGTACCTTCACAGGGAACAGAAATATGATAATAGTGGATTCTTCAAACTACCAGACAAAACTATAACAAGAACCAATGGCTGGAAATCAAGACTAGACTAGAAATAAGGTGCAAATTCTTATCAGTGAGGGTAATTAATAATTGGAACAACTTAGAAAGGGCAGTGCTGAATTCTATATGATTGGAGAGTTTTAAATCAAGATTGAATATTTTTTTTTCTAAGAGATATGTTCTAGTTCAAGTACAGCTGTTGGACTTGAATTAAGAATTAATAGAGGGAAGTCCTGTGCCCTGTTTTATGCAAGAGGTCAGACTAGATGATCACAATGGTCCCTTTTGGCTTTAAAATATATGAATGTTTTAGATCTGTAGGTAATAAGTTCAGTTCCCAAACATGACCAACATGATGGCCATTATGCAATGTCTTTTATCACAACAAAGTTGTGACTAGACTAGATGCGATAAATCGATCCCCGCTGGATTGATCGCT
This sequence comes from Terrapene triunguis, assembly GCF_002925995.2. Classification (NCBI taxonomy): domain Eukaryota; kingdom Metazoa; phylum Chordata; order Testudines; family Emydidae; genus Terrapene; species Terrapene triunguis. The sequence goes on from NW_020664447.1 coordinate 67,558,864, forward strand.
GCCCGCCATGTAGAAATACCCGCAGATCCTGAAACATGTGGAATTATTAGCTTTCTTACCAACCCATTTTGATAAAGGTCCAAAATAAAAAATATATATATTCACTCAGTCCAAAATTATTACACAGTCCAAAAGAGGGAAAGGAAAAGAGGGCGAGAGGTAGTTTTGATTATATATGTGATATTGATTTAATTTATTTTACAGACTTTTTACAGAGTGATGAGAAGATGATTCTGCTTGGTTAACCATGTCTAAAATAGTTTATTTTTCTGTGTGTGTATAGAAGCATTAGAGGATTAAAATTAGGATTAGCATATGATTGTTCAAAGAGCATGAAATCTTTTCCATTACTAAGGTTTGAAAAAGCCTGTATGACTCCCCCCCCCCCCCCCCCCCCGCCTCCTCCTCCTCCCATTTGCAGTGTTGTACAGTGCATTTTTCTTAAAATGGTAACATTAACAAAACTACTTTTTGCATTGCATTTTATCAAATAGGGCACAATTTGGGGTGATGAACAACAAATACTTCATAAAGAGGAAAGAAATGAGCTTCCAAATAGTGCACTGACAGAATTCAGGGAGAAACAGCTGCTGGGAATAGAGGAGACAGAGAAAAATGTTTGCTCCTTTAGAAATCACTACCTTTAATTATCTGTGACTTGAGAATTATTCTCAGAATTTGGGGGAATTCGCAGGACTTGGTGAAAGAAAGAAAGAAAGAAAGAAAGAAAGAATCTACAGTGTTAGAAAGTTTTGGGCACCCTGGTTTTCCATCCTGGCTATGGTCTTGCCACTCCTGTGGCACACCCCCTCCCTTTCGCTGGCATGTCTCCTACATCATGGGCTACAGGAAGGGGTCTGAGTGAGCCAGCTTGCACCCTCTGGGGACTCCCTTATAAAGAGGTTATCTCCATGAGAGGAAATCTCCTCTCCTTTTATGCCACTTGAGCAGAGAGAAATGAGCAGACATGTCCAGGACATCTGGCCCACCCTCTCTGCAATGCACTTAGAGGTCTTTAAATCAGAAATGGAGGAGAATAGCTTACATATGGGAAACTGAGAGGACTCCAAAAAACAGGGTTTACTTGGGAATGTTGGTAACACACATGGAGGAGGGCAGCTTCATTCACTACATCAAAGAAAACCACTACATGATTTGCCCTATTAGTACCTGTCCCTATCTAGACTGAAACCTTTTTATTTATTTTAAATTAGGGCACCCTTAATCATCACTGAAGGAATTAAGGGGTGTTTGGCACCTTTTCCCAAATGTGATGGGAATATCCTAAAACTCAAGAACCCTTGATCAGTGTTCTCTCTCTAATTTAGAAAAATCACAGGATTTAAATTGCGTCATGATCGCTTGGTGATTTTATTGGGATTATCATTCAAGGTTATGTATCCGTTTAAAAACTCTAATTTACAAACATGTTCTGGTGGTAGCCAAACATACATTCATTAAAGGGGGGGGCGGCTTGTTTTGTTTTTTGGTGTTTTTTTTTTGGGGGGGGAGGGGGAGGAATATTAGACTATACCAGACAGCTCAGAATAAATGTAATGGGACACACTTTCAATAGAAAAACTGACAGATGGCTTGGGAGAGGGAGTCAATATATTTTACCATGTGCAGTTCCTTTTGCTAGAATTGGAGGAACTTTAACCACCAAACCAAAAAAAAAAAATCCTTTTCTTCATTACAAGACAATTATTGTTATGATCATTCATATGATCCATAAATATGTTCATATAAATAAATGCTAGAGGCATAGTAGGCTCTTGTTAGCTAGTGCTGTTTGCAAAAGAAGCTTGGTTGAATGCCATGCCCACATTGTGAACAATGGTTAACTTTATAAGCACTCTAGCCATATTGGACCTTTTAATTAATAAGTGATTTAGGAGAGAAGGATTCAGCCAACAACATATGTTGGGCCTGATTCACATCACTCCAGTGAAGACTATGGAGTTGACACCAGTGGAAAACTGTTGTCAGTGTCAGAGGATAATCAGGCCTGTAATGCTTAAAAAAATATTTACTATTATTGGTTAAACACTCAAAGAGGTTGAGATTGGCTTGGCTCAGCTTGGCCTACACATAAAGGCACTGAAATCCAGGTCCCCACTATGACTGATTAAATGAGTTCTGTGCTGTAGCAGAGGAGTCAAATCTGCATTGCAGTGGTTTGCGTCACTTTTCCACTTTATAGCATGAGCAACTCACCTAGGGCGCTATCGAACACCCACGGATTGGGCTTTTTAGCCATCCTACTGGTACTGTATGTCTGACCATTCTCACTGTAATACAAATGGTTGTCAGCTAAACTAGAGCTTCAAAATGTAATCAAGTAAATAATTTCCTGTTAGCATGTGAATTAATTGCTTATAGAACAAAGAACAGGAGAACAATTAATTTTCTTTCTTTAGTGCTTCCTATAAGAGACACAGTAGATCACAGCCTTATTATTATTGACCTGCTTTCGCTTTTTTACCTTTTGGGTGATGAAGGGGGCATTTCCCCCCCTTCAGCTGGTGCATGCAGTCTCAATATGAAGTACAGCTACCCATTATCAGCAAGCCAGCAGTGCTCTGCAAGTGTCAAGTGAGAGTGTGTGTGCCATGAAAGCATCAATTTTAACCTAATTAATAATTAAAGTGTCCTTAACATTTCCTGATTTCTTTTTCACTTTATTATCATTCCCAAAGATATCATCCTACTTTGCATAATTAAGTGAATGGGATTTTAAAAGTGCCTGCAATTCAGAGGCCGTAGTTGAGGGTCAGTCATTGCATCCAGTAGTAGAAACCACACTTTTCAGATTATAATCAGGCCATTTGAATTAATTTCCTGTGGAAAATTGGAAGGCAATGTTTTCAGGATTGGCTTTTAGTTACTATCAGCTGGGCAATTGTTTTAGGCTTAGAAGTTACTAAATTGTTTACTTGTGCTGTTCACCTGTGGTCTCTTTTCTTATATTAAGTTTTAAACTCTTTTTGTTGTGTGTTTCTATATTGTTTAGCACAATAGGGTCCTGGTCCATAACTAGGGTTCCTAGACTCTACCACAATACAAATAAATAATAAAAGCTGTGTTAATGGTACTGTAATTTCACTGTGGACCTCCCCCCCCCCACACGGACTCATTGGTTGTAGCTAAAAATGAACACTGCATAAAATATATATTTCAGCCTTCTTCCTCTCGTAGCAATGTAGCTGGATGTTTGATTATGTTCAGTCCCCTTTGGTTGGAATGCTATATTTACCGAACATTCCAAATCTCAATTCTGTTATGTCTGCTGAAGATTTCCCATGATTGACTGAAAACTATTTGGCTATTATATTTAAGCTATCAACTTGCTGATCAGTTCTTTCCACACCAACTTAACTGGTTTACTGGATGAGAAAGAATTTTTGCATAGCAAGGTGCACTGAGGGATATGACAGGAATTAGATCTTGTTGGGAGAATCTTCCTGAGTAGTGCCATTCAGAAAGCCAAGAATGTGATGTTGGCCAATTGTTCAGTTAGTGCAAGGCACCTCTCTTGTGGGATTCTACAAAGTTCCATTTTGTTCCCATTCCTGTTCCTAGCTACCCTAATGTTGCCATGACAGCTAAGATCAATGGAGACACTCTAACAGTCTCGAGATCTGCATTTGTATGCTGTAGCTGAGCCTTCTTAGTGAAGGGTCCTCAGCTGTGGAATTTACTTCCCCCACAGATCTGAAAAAGTCCAAGCCTGTCGACTGTGCAAGACCTATCCATTCTCTCAGAATGTATCTGGATGGTGTGGAGATACTGACAGGCTGTGTAATTAGCTTTAAGTGTAGGAGGAGGGAGTCATTTAGGTTGCCGTAGTCAATGTGTTTATATTTTTAAAAATTATATATACACACATATATATACACATACATCACTTCCATTGGTGTTTGCAGTGTTGTTGTAGCCATGTTAGTCCCAGAATATCAGAGAAACAAGGTGTGGGAGATAATATAATTTATTGGACCAACTTCTGTTGGTGAAAGAGACAAGCTTTTGAGCTATGCAGAGCCCAGACCTGAAGAAGAGCTCTGCATAGCTCAAAAGGTTGTCTCTTTCACCAATAGAAGTTGATCCAATAAAAGATATCACCTCACCTACTTTGTACACATGGAGATATTATTGAATACAAAAAAATAAATACAGAAATTAACTAAATGAATTAAAGGAATAAGCTCTTTATGGGCATGTAAGGATCAGATTTAGATTTAGGATATATTTGAAATTGCATTGTGATACTGGAACAGTTTATAATGTTGACATTAAAACACATGCACACACATCCACACACACAGAGACTATATCACAATAGCTGAAAATGTACCCAGCACATGTCTGTTATTATGTCCAACAACACTGATGCTAATATGTGAGTAGTAAAATAGCCTGTAAAGAGTTGAGTATGAATTTTGCTACAGGAAATTTAGGGCAGACAGAAAGCAATAAGGAAGATGGAGACACCTTTCCTCTAGGAATTTCTGTCCTATTCTATATGGTTTCTTATACTGTACTCATCACGGTGGTACCTGAGAGCATTCCAGTACTGAATTAAGCAACATGACTGTCACATTTTGTTTGTTCTTTGGAAGTTTAGGTTCAGTTTGAATGTCAGATCAGGAGTTTAGATTTAAGATCAATTTTGTAGATCATTATAGTTAATTGAATACCCCACATTTTCCAAAGTCAGACAACTCTTACCAAATTAAGTTCTCAGGCAGGAGTTCTCTCTCTGAAAGCCTCCAGTTCTTCACATGAGGCTATTAGATAGCAAATCCAGAGTTCTCCCCATACTGAGATCTCCAGAGGCCACTTTCCGGTGGCACTAATGATTTCCTACAAGTGATGATAATAATATGAGAAATAGGTACACTAAATGGAATTTTTTGTGACATTTCCAAATCTCAGTCTAACAAATGGAGACAGTGAGCATAGAATATGCTGACTTATCTCATTTCTTAAATGCCATCAGTGCATCTTTAAAGAGAAGATATAATCCAAAGGATATTGATCTCTGTGTGACTATGAATGTCTATTATCTGCTCTGCACAATCTCAGGGAATGAAGCACAAAATGGTGTGTGCATTTGTTGTTGGAAGCTATTCTCTTCATTCGAACTACATCTGATGTTTTCTTTTATGGAGATTAACATTTAACCACACTTTGTCCCTTCAATTAATCATGATCCAAGAATCACACTAATTCTCTGCCACTTCTCTCCATATCAAAAGCAGATGTAGAACAAAGCACTCTCCTTGAAGAGATTCCGTGAAGACATTTCTTAGGTGAACACAATCCAGAACTACCCAGAAATGGAGATGAATGACTCACTGTGTTGCCATCATTTTACGTTCACGACTTAGAGAATACAAAATTCCAATGTGAAGCTATAACATGCAGCACTAGCATCACAGATCTTTTTTTCATCCCTGCATCACTAACACACCCCAAACTTCCATGGACTTCAGTGAGATTGATCTTGGTGGGAGTTTTAGAAGTGCAAGGATATGCAGAACCTGGACCATAAACCTTAGTGACTGAGAGGAGCTGAAGTAGAGATGAAAACAGCTAGAGCTATTTACATGCTGATCAGCTAAAACACTTGAAAGGCTTTTGCATAGAGGGCTGCCTTACTCATGAAGAATGCTGTGTTAATGCTAGTTAATAGTTTGTACAGGGTCTGAAGATGTAAATGCTATGCAAGTGCTAAGGCTTATTATTACTTTAAATTTTAGGCAATAATGAGTTTGACTGTAATGTCTTTAGTGGGGGTTTTGGCTGAGTAAGGACTGCAAAGATTGGACCAGAGAAATATCAGGGATATTATCTACTGACCTCACTCTTTTTGGCAAAGAGTTTCACTCACCATCCCATTCCCCAGCCATTAACTGCAAGAGCTGCCGTTCCGATCTCAGCCTCAAGCTGGGATAACTCTATTCAGGGTCCTCTGAAGATTTGACAAAGTCCTGCCTAAAGAGAGAGATGTCAGATCCTGATGTCCTTAGAGTCTTATCCTTTAAGGCAAAACTCCTGCTGGAGTCAATAGAATTTTGCCTGATTTTGGATTGCAGGATTGGGCAGTGCATTTTTAAAATAAAATCAGAAGAGGAGCAGTGAATGGCACATAGATAGCACACTAACTTTTTTAATGCTTTACAATTTAAAATAAAGGATTGAAGGTTTCTTAATGGTGGACTAACTAGGTGCCTGTTGGGACAGTTGCCATTTTAGCTTTTTGGGGGCTGCAACATCAACATTTTGTTTCCTAAGGAGTCAGTTTAAGCTTTAGTCACTTTAACTCGCCAGTTTCAGCAAAGGGGGTATTTGCACTCTTCATTGAGAGGTGGGTACCATCCCACAATCACCATCCTCACAATAAGACCTGAGAAGCTAACCTGCCCAAAAGTGTTTGTTGATATTTTTGGGCATATATCTTCTGCTCTTCATTATTCATTTAAGCAGTGAGCAAGTCTTGAATATTTGAGCAAACAGCAACGGGGGTCAAAAATAAAAATAACAAAGAAAACAGCTTCTTTCTAATTTGCATTTGCCTGAAGCAACGTCAACATAGCTGATGTTTCATCCCACTAGTAGGGAAAGATTTAGATGGACTGCACCTGGAGTAAAATCAATCACTATCTGAATGGGAGTCAGCTTCCATTTGCAATTGGCAGGCTTTTTTCCTCCAAAAGAGAGAGAGAGAGAGAGTTGTTAAGAACTTTTCAAAGAAACAGATAGATAGATAGATAGATATTGTATTTATTTCTGTAAATGGACATTAAAGTTTGGTCCTTGGGAGGAATGAGAGAAGGAAAAAGTATTTCTTAAGGAGCATAAAGAAGTCACACCTGCACAGCTAATATTAAATGGGTCACTTCATGAAAAGTGTGTCACTGCTACAAATTAGAGGAGGCTAAGCTTCAAACAGGCTGCCTGCTTCATAAAAAAAAGTCAAAGTGGCAAGTCAAATTTAGCTTTGCAAAATGGGAATGAGGCCTTTACAAATCAGAATCATTTCACTGCCTGTGGAAAAGAAAAAAATAAATAAATAAAAGAGGAGCCTTGTGAATATATTTCACCAGTGCGTATATAGCACTGACAGCCACCCATTGCACTAACTGTATCATTCCACAAATGTAGTAAATTTAAGGATTTTTTTAAAGGATCTACTTTGCTGTATATTCAGAAGCCAAATAATATTTTGATTAATATTTAAACTTGACTATCTACCTAATAGTTCTGCGCAAACTGTTTTGTTGCCTCTGGGCAAAGGATCTGTCTAAATGAAGATGTGTTAGTGATGCTTTCACATGATAGCAGGGTAAGAGCTTCCTGTCTGCTAATTTGTTTGTTGTGTCATATGGAGTGTAAATGAGGTCTGAGAATGTTGACTGCTGTAAATATTCCACAGCATACGTGTGCAAATGTCCAGGTGTGCATGAGATTGCTTTCCAAAGATATCAGAGGGGTAGCCGTGTTAGTCTGGATCTGTAAAAAGCAACAAAGAGTCCTGTGGCACCTTATAGACTAACAGATTTATTGGAGCATAAGCTTTCGTGGGTGAATACCCACTTCATCAGACGCATGTAATGGAAATTTCCAGAGGCGGGTATAAATATGCAGGCAAGAATCAGTCTGGAGATAACGAGGTTAGTTCAATCAGGGAGGGTGAGGCCTCTATTACTCTTGCTCATGCTGAACAACACCTTACGCCAGGGGTCGGCAACCTTTCAGAAGTGGTGTGCTTAGTCTTCATTTATTCACTCAAATTTAAGGTTCCGCATGCCAGTAATACATTTTAACATTTTAAAAGGTCTCTTTCTACAAGTCTATAATATATAACTAAACTATTGTTGTATGTAAAGTAAATAAGGTTTTTAAAATGTTTAAGAAGCTTCATTTAAAATTAAATTAAAATGCAGAGCCCCCCAGACCGGTGGCCAGGACCCAGGCGGTGTGATGCCACTGAAAATTAGCTCGCGTGCCGCCTTTGGCACATGTGCCATAGGTTGCCTACCTCTGCCTTACACCACTGTAAATCCCAGTGAAGCTAATGGATTAAGGTGCTGTTCAGTGGACAAAACTCACCCTTGGACAAGGGGCCAGAATAGGCCAGTTAATCACTTAAAACTTCAAAATACAGCTTAAATTAGAGCCCAGAGGAACATTAGTCTTGTGCTGGCCTTCTGTACACATGAATAAAGGGATCTGAGTCTGGACTTCAGTTATTATTAAACCTTGCTAGATTCTAAAATGTAATCGTTGTTTGGTGGCCTCTATGAAATGAACTGATTATCTTCCTACAGATAATAGTCCACCACAGTGCTTAATTTTTAGTAAAAGAGGTGTCAGGGCTCAAGCAATGTTTCTGCATTCATAATTGATGACGCAAGCCCAGGGCTAAGAACTGCCAAGTCTAGAGGTGCCAGGGCTCAGCCATGGCACAAATTAAGCACCGAGTCCATGTCATAGAAACGACTGTCAGAATCGCCCAAAGAGACGAAGGGCTAAAAGGTAACAGCAGTGGCATTACCCTGCCACCCCTAGCAGTTGTCGTTCAGATCAGGGTTATTTCCCATGTGTTATCTATTCTGTGAGTAAAGAGAACAATTAGGTCGTCAGGGCTCTCATCAGTGCTGAATCTTTCACTAAGATTAAATTGACTTTATGAGATATATAATTTTCAAACCTGATTTTGCTTCTTCGAATCCTACAAGCATCAGTCCCCACAAGACCCAAGCATCAGCATGTAGAGATAACCTGATTCAACAGCAAATTATTTTCCAAACCCTAGTAATGAAAATAATCTGTATTCACACTGATCTGCATGGCACCTCTAAGGCGATAGTTAAAATGATTCCTAATCCATAGCTTCAATTCAAAACGAAACCATCAAGGAAATAAAAGCAGCTCTTCAATGGTTGTAAATGAGAATATGAGAGAGAGATTCACACCAAACAACTATTTTCCTTCATTCTTTCCATCTCTCTTGCTGCCAGCTGAACTGTCAACCTGTCTCTTTTGAGTTTCATACCTTTCCCTGAATGCATTTTTTCCTCTCCACCCATATCTGTTCAAAGCCATCAGTCACATTGCAGCTTTGTAATGAACTCTCTCCCAGCCAAGGCAAGAAAATGACATCATTTTCAAAGGGGGATCAGCACTTTAATCTTGAGGAGATAGGGAACAGAACAAAGGAATCATCTGGCAGAAGAGAAGTGGGAATGAGGTGGGTAGGGGTTGGGGGAGGTAGGAAGGATCCTTGTACTCTTTTGATGCTTCATATAGCAAGCTTTAGAAATTTGGAACATATTTGTTCTTTGTAATTGTAAAGATCTGGCCTTTGGGGTCTTGTCTGGAGGTAATTTCTGAGGGAGCATTACACATTGCCTCAAACTGCGAAAAGGGAGAGAGCAATGTTTGAAAGTCTTGCTGCCAATTTTTGACACGTGTTCAGTATTAATGATTTGGAAGACAGAGCACACTATTGCGGCTGTGCAGGTATCATCTCAGCCACACTAAAATGCCAAAGAAATCCTCAGTTTCAGGGACTATGTGGAAACTGAGTTAAGGAAAGTGAACGACAAATTTCCTTCAGCGATGCTAGGACTGAACAGACTTTGGACCTGATCTAATGCCCTTATAAGTTAATGAAAATATCCCCTTTGCCTTCAAAAAGCATTGGATCAGGTCCTTCTCGCAGGTGGAAGAAACATGAAAATAGCCAAGTGTTGTGGAGACACATAACCTGAGTCTCATTTATGCTAAGGTCCTTTTACACTGTCAGAGAAGTGCAAACCTCATTCTTATTTTCACTAAGGCCCTTTTCATCTCTGTGGCAATATAAAGGGGCCCTACTGTAAATGAGAATCAAGTACACATTTGTAATAGCAACTGATTCCAATGTGACATCTAATGAGTGATGTGTGCACCTCAGAAGGTTCAGAGGTTTGATCTGTATAGACACCCAAAACACTGGATTCTTTTCTGACACAATAAAAAAAACTTGAATTTGAAAAAAAAGACAAAAAACAAAACAAAACCACAAAACACCACTAAGCCGGAAATCTCACAAGAACAGGTTTTCTCGCAAGATGTCTGGTAATTCCTGCTTCCAATCAGGCCTGATTTGCCATTCTTGCCATAACTTGGCACTGCTGCTTCTCTGGCTACCATAAGAGAATGCACAGGTAGGTGCAAATGAAAAGTAATATTTTACAAATAAATTTATACTGATTTTTGCAATCATCAGTAAAAGTTTGGTGTGTGGTTTTGGATTAAGGTTTGGTAACTTAATTATTTTATCCCAGCTGGTTTAGCCATCCCAAAATATAGTTCTTTAATTATTTTAGAGTCAAGTATTACAGGCACGGATTACACTTTGGAAAATTTCAATTAACCTTTTTTTGCAAACAGGGTCAGTTTTGACGAATCTCCTGATTCAAAAACAAAACAAAACAAAAACAACAACAAGAAAAGAAACCCACCATCAGTGGAAAAAAGTTTCAAAATTGTGGAAATGTTCTATTTTAACATTTTTGAAACAAGAAGTTTTAGACAAAACTACTTTTTGTTTTGAAATTTTCATAAGTTTGGACTGTCTGGATATGGTACGCTGGACTGCTTGGGCTGGTGCTCTACCGTATTACCAATAATTTTCTTTCTCAGGTGCTTGACTGGTGGGTCTTGCTCACATGCTCAAGGTCAATCCGATTGCCATGTTAGAGTCAGGAAGGGATTTTCACCCAGTTCAGATTGACAGGCACTTTGAGGGTCGTTCAGTTTCCTCTGCAGTAGTGGGCGCAGATCACTTGCTCACCTGGCCTATCTCACTAAATTAATTCCCTGCCATTGAAGGGGCCTCCGCTATTGGTGCACCGCCTGTCCCTCCTGTTCTCTGCCTGTGGCACACAATAGTTGACTTTCCTGAGGGCTGTAATAGTCTAGTCTAATTCTGGGTCTTGGGTTTGATTTCCTGCCCAAACCTAGTCAATTACCTTTCAGAGTCGGTTACTCTTCTTAGCAAGTTGTTGTTCTTTTCCTACATTAGAGTATCAGCATACTCACAGAATCTGTGCCTCATGGAATTCACATAATAATTATATCAGTAATCTATTTCTATCACAAAGTGATAGTAATATATGACCAATTATTTTGAGAAGCAACAACCGAAGTTGATAAAAAATTAATAGCAATTCAGTCATTCAGTGAATGTCACTTTTTGTGTGTGTGAGATTTCTCCAGGAGCAGCTTCCAATATTCTCACATTGAGATATTATTCCAAATTATTTATCAGATAATTTCCATGAATAATTTTTCATTGGTAGCTTGTTTGTGAGAAGATTATTGAGAGTATTCAGTTTTTTCAAAAATTAAATGCTGAACATATATTTTCTTCTTTGATTAGAGGAGGTAACCCTTAGAATAATATTTTTTGTGCAATATTCTCTTTAGTGATTTTTTAACTTGCATTCCTTTAAGATTTTCCAATATGAATTTAAAATTCATTATTTCTTGCCAATAAACTTGTTTTCTAGAAGATTTGCAACAAGTAAACACAAAGCTAAATGTATTTTGAACAGCAGGAGCAAAGAGATAAAATAAGTGGCAAAATAAAGTAATACGTACACCAAAGAACTTCCTGAGTTCAGTGGAAATCCGACAATCTTCCAACAGCTTCTTGTTCTGTAAACTCTCACCAAGAGCATCAGATTGATCCAAACCTTTACTGTTGAATGTAGAATAGTAATGTACATTAGCAGAGCCAGAAATCAAATGCTAGAATAGAATACATGATTTTGAATTGTAGTTTACCTTTATTTCTACAATGTTTTAACATTATTGCATTTATATCCATCATTATGTAAACAATAGGAATGATTGCAAGCACACTTCTCTTGGTACTTTTAGCAGTGTTGGGATTTGTACATTCAGTCTTTAACTTATATTGGTTTAAATCTTAATTACTTTGGGGCCAGATCCAACTCTCACTGAATCCAGTGGAAAGTTTCCATTTGACTTGCACATTAGTTGAAAGGGATGATTAGTACCAAAAATAAGAGGTGCCTGACTCCTTTATTTCTAGTGGAGAGGTTAAGCAGACACAGCTAAAAGGCAAGCTTAACTGCAATGCTAGCTTTATTGCTCATTCTGTTTAACTTGATTTGATAATTGTATGTAAGTACCTTCATGGGCAGAAAATACCAGGTAGTAAAGGGACCTTTAATGTAGTGGCGAAAGCATAACAAAAAACAATGGCTGGAGGTTAAGGACACAGAAATTCAAATTAGAAGTAAGGCTCAATTTTTTTAACAGTGAGGTTCATTAACCATATGAAGAAACTATCAAGGGAAGTGGTAGATTCTCCACCTCTTGATGTCTTCAAATCAAGATTGGATGCTTTTCTAGAACACAGGCTTTTGTTAAACTCAAGTTATTGGACACAATATAAGATACTTGGCTGAAATTCTATAGCCTGTGTTATACTGTAAATCAGATTAGATAATCTAATGCTCTCTTTTGGCCTCAAAATCTGTGTGTGTTCTTCGTACTACTCTGCAAATCTGTCTCAGCACTTCTGTGAAAGGAACCACCTCAAGGGCTGAGAGAGTAGTTTTACTGTCCATCCCCACTTAGGCTATGGCTACACTAGAGAGCTTACAGTGGCACAACTGCACTGATGCAGCTGCACCACTGTAGCAGACACTCTAAGCCTATTTATTCCAGCCCCTGCGAGTGTCAGCTCTCCCGTGGACATAACTCTGGCCACACTGGCACTTAAGTCAGTGTAACTTACATCACTTGGGGGGGTGGCTTATTCACACCCCTGAGCAACATAAGTTATACTGACATAAGTGTAGACATAGATTTAGTGTTTGGTTTCTCTGCTGCAATCATCAACCACCATGCCAATTGGTGCCAGTTGTGGTGGTGATTTTAAATAACCTGTTCAGTAGGATTGAATTCAGACCACCAGCTAATGTCACATAGCTCACATAGGAGTCATCAGCTAGTGATAGCTTGCACTGACAAAATATGATACACTCAAATCAGTGACCTAGAAATGAAAAGCTCTGCAAGTCATTACTATTTCTCTAAGACACCTAGTCAAGCCTCCACTAAGTCTTGTATAACATCTTGCAGATTGCTCAGAACTGCTAGCAAAGTTATATCAACTTCTCACCTAACAATTACTCATTCCTGTTCTGTGCTGGATGCAAAATTGATGTGTGACATTCTTCGGTAGTTTCGGCCCCCACTCAGCCTACAGAACTTCTGTTTGAAGTGCAGAGGCTTAAGGAACTACAGAAATATCCAACAAGTTCTCGGCAAAGAAACTTCACTATATGAGAGGACCTAAACAGGTATGTGCCAAACACTCCCCTTAAAAACCACTTATACCTGTGCAGGCTGGGTGTAAAATGCAAACAGAAAAGAATGGTGCTATTTCACACTGGATTTGCATAGGTGTAAATGGCTATATGAGATGCAAAGCAGTGATGAATCAGGTCCATGCAGGGCAAGCTTTCAATACTTACAGGGGCCAAGATTCTTCCAAAACTAGGAGTACAAATGTAGGCTTTTAACTTCATATTTAAGGCTCTGGCCTCATTTTCAAAAATGCTGAGCACCTAGTTGGCCAATGAGAGGTAATTTATGGGATCTAAACTTAGGGCTGGTCTACACCCAGCCGCTAGTTCGGCGGCTGGGGATCGAAGTTCTGGGTTCGACTTATCGCGTCTGGTCTGGACGCGATAAGTCGAACCAGGAAGTGCTCGCCGTCGACTGCGGTACTCCAGCTCGGTGAGAGGAGTACCGCGGAGTCGACGGGGAGCCTGCCTGCCGCGTGTGGACCGCGTCTGAACTGCGGTAAGTTCGAACTAAGGTATGTCGACTTCAGCTATGTTATTCACGTAGCTGAAATTGCGTACCTTACTTCGACTTGGGGGGTTAGTGTAGACCAGGCCTTAGACTTTTGTTTTGGAAAATCTTGGACATACAGTTCAAAGAAGGAAGTAATGAGATCTTACATCCCATTTACTATGATAGTCCAACATACACTGAGCTGATAACATCAATGCTATTCATTTCTGAGGTTGAAGATGACTCTGTGACGGGTTCGGTCACAGAGACCCCCTTGGGACTGTCACCTGATGTGCTGAAGTCAGCACACTTACAACTCACTTAAAATCACTACCAGTGTCTCAAAGCAATCAGCTATGCACAGATCCTGCTCGACTACGCCACTGTGATGGGTTTGGTCCCAGGGATCACCTTGGGACTGTCACATCATGTGCTGGAATTACCTCTGTGCCTGTTTTCCATTGCCACCTGGGACTCCAGAACCCTGCCTTGTTGAGCCAGACATGCTAGCCTACTGCAACACAGACCCAGGTCCGGTCCACGACCCCAAAGCTGCAGGCTTAACTGAAAACAGCTTAGCAGGTTACCTGCCTCCAGCACCCAGACACCCAGCTCCCAATGGGATCCAAACTCCAAATAAATCCGTTTTACTGTGTATAAAGCTTATACAGGGTAAACTCATAAATTGTTCGTCCTCTATATCACTGATAGAGAGATATGCACAGCTGTTTGCTCCCCCAGGTATTAATCACTTACTCTGGGTTCAATAATAAACAAAAGTGATTTTATTAAGAATAAAAAGTAGGATTTAAGTGGTTTCAAGTAATAGCTGACAGAACAAAGTAAGTCACCAAGCAAAATAAAGCAAAAACATGCAAGTCTAAACCTAATACATTAAGTAACTGATTACAGGTAAAATCTCACCCCCAGAGATGTTCCAATAAGCTTCTTTCACAGACTAGACTCCTTCCTAGTCTGGGCCCAACCCTTTCCCTTGGTACAGTCCTTGTTTGTTCCAGCAGACATCTTAGGTGGAAACTAGGGGTTTTCTCATGAATGGCAGCCACCTTTGTTCTGTTCCACCCCCTTTTATAGCTTTGGCACAAGGCGGGAATCTTTTGTCTCTCTGGGTCCCCACCCCTCCTTCTAAATGGAAAAGTACCAGATTTGAGATGGATTCCAGTATCCTATGACATGGTCACATGTAACTGTAATGTCTCATTCTTCATTACCCACAGGCTGGCTCACACGTACACAGGAAGGCTTGCAGGTAAATAAACCATCTACAACCAATTGTCCTAGTCAATGGGAGCCATCAAGATTCTAAACCACCATTAATGGCCCACACTTTTCATAGTTACAATAGGACCTCAGAGTTATACTTCATATTTCTAGCTTCAGATACAAGGATGATACATGCATACAAATTGGATGAAGACACTCAGTAGATTATAAGCTTTGTAATGATACCTTACAAGAGACCTTTTGCATAAAGCAAATTCTAGTTACATTATATTCACATTCATAAGCATATTTTTATAAAACATATGGAGTGCAACGTCACAGACTCCATTTACATTTTAATAATAATCTTGAAGGGGTAAAAAATATCTCTAGTAAAGAGTTGGAGGGGGAAGAGATAGTACTTGCTTTATCATTCTAGGCAGACATGATGGAAGCTCTAAGCAATGGCAGTTCTGAAACACTGCTATCATCAACCAAGAAAGGAGCATTTGGTGCCTTAAGAATGAAAGTCACAATATACCTGAAAAGTATTACATTATTTCAAGACCATAACCTATAAACATAACATGTAGGATAACAAAAGAAAGAGCTCGTAGTTGGAAATGTGCATAGTGAAAGATAGAGCCATATATACAAATATATGCCCCATTAAATAATCACATCGGTTTTCATTCCAGGTATACAAGGTAGTTGGGATACTGCCATAGATTTAAAAAGAAAAAAACATGGATCAGATTGTGAATGAAGTCCCCTTCCCAGTCAGACTGCTTATGTGAGTGAATGCTCACCAAGGTGAGTAAGGAGTTCACAATCTGTTCCCAGTCATCTGTGTTTTTCATTCAACCATCCCAAACAAGGTTTTCATCATTTCAAAATCAGTCCACAATGACGTTTAAAAGCTTCTCTTTCTTTGTTTCGCTGTCTTTTATAATTTTGAGTGATTGAAGCTCTAGAGGAAATCACAATCTGATATCCAATTGCTGTAGTTCTCTGTTTGCCCATGGAAGGGGTCTAGTGAGGGCTGGTTGGGAAAAAAAATAGGTTTTTTTGGGGGGGGAAATGTCATTTTCAATTCTTTTTATTTTTTACAAGAAATTTCAAAATAAAAAATGAATAGGAAAATATTTTGTTTACATTTGAATAAGATATTGTCAGCTTGCTTCAATTCAGGTTTCTGAAAACGTAAATGAAATATTTTTATTCTAACAAAACAAAAATGTTGGATTCAATTTTTTCCCCCATTTGTGTCGCTTCAAAAATCCCAGAAAAAAATAAACTAAAAAAAAGTTTTCCAACCAGCTCAGGCAGCAGCAAAATAAACTTTTTTAGTCCACCAGTTCCTACCAATGTGCCTTTACCCTGCCTAAGGGTGAAAACATAATACAGTCTCATGACCCACCCAGTTCCTGGCTTCAATCACAGGTTTGCCAAAAAAGGTTCTAATTCATGCCAATTCTCCTGTAGGCTAGGAATATCTAACAGGCTATGACATGCACAGGTGTGGTCAGAATTAACATTCAGTTGTGATTAAATATATTGTATCTGACCCCAAATAGATTAGAGAAAATTTTTTCCAACCCTCAGAAGTTTCTTCTGACCAGTTGTGACAATGGCACCTATCCACTCACTAGGAACTGAATTGAAAGCCACAACTTAAGTTTACACACATTTGGCCACCAAGCAGACACCAGATGATAATGATGTTCAGTCACTACTGACATGGGTGGATTTCATCTCTCAATTTACAGGAAAAGCATTCTACAACCCATCACAAATCCCCAGAGCTGTTTTGTAGCCCAGTATTAATTTCCTGTACCCTATGACCAACTCCACAAGCCCTTCATAACTTAAGTGAAACGACTCACAATTTAGCACTGCATTTTCTTCAGTTAATTGTGTCTGTCTTTTTTAAAGCTATACCTGCTTTTGACTTTAAATTTGTTAGAATTATTTGTATTATTGGATCAGTGGTTCACGCTGACTACATTTGCGGAAAAATTTCTGCCTATCCTTAATTTCTATTGATCCATTGTATATATTAAAATGACTTCTGTCACACAATCGGCACAGCTATGGGGATTTATTTGTGCTTTCTGACTTGCTCTTTAATCCAACCAGGCATGTGCTAACTGGTACTGTGATAATCTTAAACAGCTCTAATGGTATTAGATATTATTTGAATTTTACTGAGAACCAAAGCTTGTTTGATTGTGTTCAGGCCAGTCACATCATGTGGTCTGTAGGTCTCTGTTGGATTGCCTTTTCTATTTAAAGTTATCTAAAATTTGTTTTTCTTCGTTTTTTATCTGCACTGTTTGATTCTTTACTTTAGCTCACTCACCAAGCATGGTGCTAAAGCTCTCATTTACACCAACAAAGTACCACATCATCCTTTGAATTCATGAAAATAAAATTCAGGAATGTACATCGGAGTGAAATGATGCTCTTGTGGTTAAGGTACAAGATGATGCTGATGATGGTTAAGGTACAAGATTACAAGTCTTAAATTCTGTCCCTGGCTATCACACAGACTTTCTACATGACTTTAAACAATTCATTCATGACACAATTCTGAAAAATGTCAAGTTCCTCCAGTGAAATACCCACCACTCTTAACGCCCATTAAAGTCCACATGAGTTCAGTGCAGTCATGAAGTCAAAGTAGCAGACCAATAATTCCTTTTGTGCTTCAGTTTCCCCTATCTGCAAAATGGAGATGATGATTCCAGTCTTACATGAAACTGTACAGCTAGTTCATTAATGGGTATAAACCACTTTGAGGTCAATATATATCCAAAATATCATTGTTCTAACACTGTCAGAGTCCTCTAGTTATGGTTGGAATTAGGCCACTTCCTATCCCACCAGCACTTCCTGTACCACCTTAGAATTTGGAATTCCATAGTATCTGGTACCTCCAAACCACTACTGAAGTTTGAGTGACCAGCCAACACTTCCATTTTGCAGGGGGAGGGACCCAGGTGGCAGTGGAAGAGGGTATCAATGGAAAGAGTGAGGGGAAGGCATCAAAGGAAAGTGTGTGTGAAATAGGGAGAGGGCATCTGGAAGGGCAGGCAGATGGTCTTTGAAGGTTAGATTGAGAACATCTGTGTTCCTGTGGACTGAGTACCAAGCTAGGAAGTAGGAAATGTATGTTCTATTCCTTATTCTCCTATTAGCTTGTTGGATGACCTTAGACAATGTCTGAGCCTCAGTTATACTGTTTGTAAAATGGGGAGAATAATGTTTCCTCATCTTTATAAAATTACCTTTAGGTATGTCACAATTCCCTAGGGTGAACTATCCACCCTCTTTTCTGGTACAGACACCCCAGGCTAGTGACAGACACAGATTCAGTATCAATGATCACTAAAGAGAACCTTTCATTGGTCCCATGATCTACAGTTGAAAAGCTCCATGAATGTATTTTTTTTTTAAATCAAAATATGTAGGGAAAACTTTGATTCAATTCCTGTGAAACATGCAGTACTTGAATCCAACCCTACAGAGGAGTGCAGCACCTAATGAAAACAGTCAGGGGAACAATAGTCTAAAACTATATTATTCCTATGTGTGGGATTTAGTGTGACTAAGCTACACCTACTGGTTAGTCAGCCTCTTTTCTTTTAATCTCTTTGAAGGATACAGACAGACACCTGAGTCACTAACACTTGTTCATTGCTTAGGTGTCTGCTGAAATGCTTGTAAGCTCCAGGCAATTTTCTTGAATAGTTTGTGCTTATCAATTGTATAACAATACGAACAAAATGGCAATGCTTAAATTCCCCTCTTTTATGTAAAAAATAATAAGCGAAAGATCTGAGGAAAACAGGTCATAACTTCAATACTTAATGTTAAATTGTAGTTGGGAACATAAAAGCAAAATGTTGACATTCATTGAAAGTCAAAGCCAGAGAAATTATGATAACATGTGCTATAAAATTAATTACAAAGAGGTGGAGGAAGGCTTTCTAAATGGGAAGGTACCAAAGAAGGAATTTGATGATGTTGTTGCAAAACTGAAAAAGACAGAGAATAACTTGAGCCCTAGTCAATATAATTTGTATTACAATAGCAGCCAGCCCAATTCAGGATCCCATTGTGCCAATCACTGTTTAAATAAAAGGTAGGATACAGTCCCTGCACTGAAGGGGTTACATTTTAAAACAAGACAACTACAGGGTAGGTAGAAAAAATTGTCAATATTTAGAAATGGGGAGGTAAGGGACAGAGATATTAGAACAACCCACCAAAAGTCACACCGGAAGTCTGTACCAGAGCTGGGAACTGAGTGAAAATTGGAAAGTGTGGTGACGAGAAAGGAAAGGAGACAGAACGCCAGGTCGTGGTAGCCAAAAAGCCTCCCAGGAACTTTTCACTGGGGTTTTTATTCTTTTTACTTCCCTGTTTACAATACTTCTAAGTGGTTAAATTCTTGCGCATAGGAGGAGCACACAGTGTACAACAACATGAGATAACAAACCCATATCTTGTGCACGTGAAAGCAAGCAGCGAGGGTGGTGATCAGGTCAGTCAATAAATTTCCCAAACACAGACGCTGGGGTGAAGGCCGCTCCAGCCTCGTAGCCATGGGAACAGTGTGCCGCACCCGTGGGCTGACGATTCGGGAGCTATGCGTCCCTACAGGAAAGTAGTGATTCTAAAGAGGATTTAGAGATCATAGGGGACAAACAAGTCAACATGAACACCTGGTGTGATACTGTGGCAAAAAGAGCTAATGCAATCTTTGGATGTATAAACAGGAGAGCAGGGAATAAAAGTACACAGGTGATTTTGCCTCTGTGTACAGCATTTGTGAGACAAATATTGGAATACTGCCTCCAGTTCTATGTCCACATTTTATAAAGGATTTTGAAAAACTGGAGAGGATACAGAAAAGAGCCTAAAAAAATAAAAAATAAAAACAGGCCTGGAAAAAATGCCTTAAAGTGAGAGACATCAAAAGATTCATATGTTTAGTTAATAAAATAAATAAATAAATAAATAAATAAATAAATAAATAAAAGATTTAGAAGTGGCTTCATTATGGTGTATGCATATTTTCACAAGGAGAAAAGACCAGGTAGTAACGAGCTCTTTAGTCTAGGGGGGAAAGGCATAAAGAAACAATGGACGTTAAAGAGATAAATTCAAGTAAGGCACAATTTTTAACAGTGAGTGTGAATAACCACTGGAACAGATTACCGAAGGAAGTCGTGGATTCTGCACCTCTTGTTGTCTTCAGATCAAGACTGGATACTTTTCTGGAAGATATGCTTTAGTCAACCAAAAGTTATTGGGTCCAATACAAGAGTGACTGGAAGAAATTGTGTGGCTTGTGTTATACACAAGGTCTGACAAGAAGATTTAATGGTCACTTCTGGCCTTAAAAATCTGTTAATTCCCCACATACCAGTGCAAGGAATTAGCCACAAGACCAGCCCTAGAAAGCAATTAGAGCTCGGAGATCCCAGTAAGTGATGCATACCGTTCAACCCCCACTCAACCATCTCACATAGACAGGTTTAGTCTCTCTCATCCTTACCTTGGCTTCCTTCTCGCTTTCTTCTTATGCCTCCAGTTGTGCTAGGAGACCTTATTATGCTGAAGGATGTACAGCAACTAAAACTGTCTTCTTGTCACTGATATTCCCCTAAATATAACAGAACTCTAGAAAGAGAAAGGCTCATGAGTAAAGATGACATTAGGAATGTCTTACTTGGAAAGTATGTGCAGGAATAAGGTCACATAGTTTGGTCTATAGTTCATCCATATTGACTTCTTTAAAACTGGATAGCTACTATGCAACTTGCTGGCAAGCCATCAGTCCAAAATATAGAGGGAGACAGGGACTAGAATATATTTTAGGTATGCAAACTAATGAACAGGGCTTCCTGTATTTTTTGTCCAGGCTCCTAAAATCTCCATTTCCTTTTTTACCAGTCCAAAACCCTTAAGACATAGAATATGCAGTGGAATAATTGAGAGATAAAGAGATTTAATCTGATGCTGTGGTCATCTCTCATTGTTTAAAGTCTCTTACCAGTTATTTTATGTCCTTACAATGCACCACAAAAAGAGCTTGTTTTACAGAATACCATCAGCATGTGCATTTAATTCGTGAAAACAATATTATAATAGAGTTGTACCCAAAGGCAACAACTAATTAACAATGTGTAATTAACCTGTGGAACTCATTGTCACACACTATTACTGAGGCACACTCTCTAGTCATCACCATCATCATGTTCCTATTACACCTCTGGCGTTTAGGGCAGTGACGAAGCTCCTCCATTCCTGTCTGTTTCTGGCAAGTCTTTCAATGGTTCCCCAGCTGTGCCCCAGGTTTTTCAGCTCAGCTTCCACAACTCTTCATTATGTTGTTTTCGGGCGGCCTCATTTTCGCTTGCCTTCAGGTGTCCATCTTATTACTACTCTGGTGACGGAATCAGTTTCCATCTGAAGCACATGACCGATCCATCTCCAACGCCTCTTGGCAATGATGGTGCTCAGCCATCCTTGAAAAGGATTATAACAGCTCCCATGGCTACCCTGCTACTATAAATTACAAGGCTTGTCAATAATTGGGCTTCAGAGCATGAACTGAGAGCAGGAAGAAATACCTTGCCATAATTAAGTATTGCATAGTTAGGTGCATTATGGAAACAGAAGTGGGAGGGTGTTAAGCTTCCTCTAACATTTCCAGCACTGTCCATAGTAGGAAATACGGTGCCAGGATTGACTCTTCCACTAACGCAATTCTTACACTACTAAAACTTTTATGGAGCTCATTCTGGCAAAGAGATGAGTCGTGATCTGGAAGAAAATCTGATGTGAAATGAATGGTTATAAGGTGTTAATAATTCAGCATTATAGGGTCTTTCTCACATTGTCTAGTTTAGTGCTAATTTTATACAAAGAATTTATTAATATTGCATGGAATATTAATTGACATCATAAACAAAGTAATTTTATAGTCATAATAAAAAGGATGTTATAATTCTAAACATGTATGTCACAGGATCCCCTACTCACTGCCAGAGCACCTCTTTCGAGCTGCATCTGGGGATTAGCTCTGCCAGGCAGAAACCCTCTTCTTGCTCGTCAGGAACTGCAGCACCCTGCCTTTGCGGCTTACGGCTCTGGACAAGTCACAATAGTCCTCCCCTTCCGGGGTAACAAAGTCTCTCTGGTCCAGCTGTCCGGCTGGTGTCTCCAATGCTCCTGTCCACTTCCCAGTTGATGGGAGGGGAACCCAGGCCCATCCTCGACACTGGTTCTAGCCCACGGATCCTATAACAAGTAGCCAAGGTCTGCACAGTCCTACACCATGCTGCTGTTTCCCTGGGCTTATTCCCACCTAGCCCTCTCAGGCTTCCTTTCCTCACAACTCTTCTTGGGTTGACTCTTCTTGGAGGGCTACAACCCCAGGGTTTATTCTCCTGCTTGAGTTTTCATCTCCCTTCTCTCTGCTTCCAGAGAGTAAGTGCAGCCCCCTTTCTGCTACCAGCTCCCTGGTTTTATAGAAGTCCCGCCTGTTCCTGCACAGATGAGTTTCCTTTATGTAGAGCTTTCCTTTCAGCCTAAATATCCTTTCTCCCCCCCACCCCCGGTTTGCAGCATGATAGGTTAATTGCCCCCCTCTGACCTACATTAACCCCTTTAGGGAGAGTGTGGGAAGCACACCCCATCACAATGTGCATCATGCTTTCATGACCAGTGGGATATTCTGTAGAGTGTTAACTTGACCAGTGCAATAATCTGATGATGCTTCCTCAGTTTATGTCTTCTACGCCATCTTTCTGCCCTTTATTTAGAATTCTGGGTAGGAGTCACTTTGTTGCTAACGCAATAATTCCTAGAGGTTTTTTGACTGTTTGTTTTTAAAGTTGCTTTTTACTTTGTGTGAATATGATGCCCATTAAATGGAAGGACTATTAGCAATGGCTTGGACCAGGAATAAGACTATCCTCCACATCTTTAGTTCTGCCAATGTACCTTGGTCCCTCTGATCAACAGAACAGCCCTGGAACTTAGATATGGTGTCTTGGCTGTATGTTAGGGTTTTCTGGAGAATACTCTACCTGACTCCATTGATATTCCAGCAAAGTACACAGGCTTAACATAGCTATTTAGGAACAGGATTTCCCATTCCACTAATCTACTGAGACCCTCACTCTGTCTCTGATAGTAATGCAATATTTTATGGGAAACAGGGGCAAAAAGAGATTCCATCCTGATATTTGAAATGATCAGCTGATGCTGTGTAGCACGAAAATCAATTAGCTTTGTTTTAGACATATATAACTGCAAATGTCATTGATCACAGAATTATCATGGGATAACATATCCAATTTAAATATTATTTATATAGTAAACTTAAAAAGAGATTATGGGATATGCAGCTTTGTTTAGCTAAAACACATCTGTTTCTGCCCCTTTTGTTTGAGCCACTCCATCTTTTGTAGAATTTCTGAAGCTGCCCAAAGCTCACCTAGGCTACTATACAGCTAGATGATATTCAAATGAGAGAGGCAGGGCTGTCTAAGAGACCGCTCTAATCACAATTACATGAGCAGTTACATGTATTGATGAGAATAATAATAATTAGCACACTTATAAAGAGCTTTTCACTGCCATTAATTGGAGCTGGTCAAAAAATGGAAATCCCATTCTCTTCGGAACAAAAAGTAGAAAGCTCTGAATTTTTTCTTGAAATGTTCCAAACTATTTTAACTGTATCACTTCAATTATAATATATTAATATAATATGAATAAGTCAAAATATTTCAAATATTGTTATACTATAAGCTTAAATGAAGCTTTTTGACTTTATCAGAACAAAATGATTAGATAATTTCTTGTCAAAAATATTGATGAAATCAATGCATTCCTGCAAAACTTTTTGATTTTTGTAGACTCAGCATTTTCCAGCAAAGAAACTTTTCATCAGCAAATTTTAGGCCATCTCTATAATTAATCCTCACAACACTCCTCTAAGGTAGACCAATGAGAATTATTAACCTCATGTTTCAGACTGAGATAATGAAGACCAGGGCGGAGGGAACTGATAACAGTCTTCAGATATGTTCAGGGCTGTTATAAAGAGGATGGTGATCAATTCATCTCCATGTCCACTGAAGGTAGGACAAACAGTAATGGGCTTAATCTGCAGCAAGAGAGATTTAGGTTAGATATCAGGACAATCTTTCTGAGTATAAGTGACTTAAGCACTGGAATAGGCTTCCAAGGTTGGTTGTAGAATCCCTATCATTGGAGGTTTTTAAAAACAGGTTGGATAAACACCAGTTAGGCATGGTCTATGTTTACTATGTCCAGCCACAGTGCTGAGGGCTGAACTTGATGACTACTCAAGGTCCCTTCCAGTCTTACATTTCTCATTTCTATGAAGTAGAGCAATGAAGTAATTTTCCAAAGGAACCAGAACAAACTAAACTTAGGGTAGAGGTTTAGGTTACCAGTCATGTCCTTAGATGAGGAGCCAAATTCTAATCTTAATTATAGCCCTGTAAAATCCAGAGTTTCTCCACTGATTTCAGTGAAGGCAAGAGATTTACACTAATGTAA
Source organism: Terrapene triunguis (assembly GCF_002925995.2). Taxonomy (NCBI): domain Eukaryota; kingdom Metazoa; phylum Chordata; order Testudines; family Emydidae; genus Terrapene; species Terrapene triunguis. The sequence continues at coordinate 67,583,587 of NW_020664447.1, forward strand.
CAAACAATTTACCCCTTCTTGTCAACTGTTGAGAATAGGCCACTTCCACCTTAGCTGAATTGGCTCGTTAGAACTGACCCCCCACTTAGTAAAGCAAATCCCATCTTTTCATGAGCTGTAATATTTTCACTCCATGCATCTGATGAAGTGGGTTTTAGTCCACGAAAGCTTATGCAAAAATACATTTGTTAGTCTCTAAGGTGCCAGAAGGACTCCTTGTTGTTCCAGCCTGGGAAGTCAGACTCACACTAGCAGGGATCAAGCATTCTGCTCAAAATAAAAATTGCAGCTCAGGCTGTCACGCCTTGGGCGAGGGAGGTATCCTTGAGAGCCTGAGCTCCAGCCTGGGCCCCAACACCCATATACTGATATTTTTAGCTCAGTAGCTCGAGATCCACTAGTGATTCCTCGAGACCCACTAGTGCAAGTCTCTCTTCTCAGGCTGTGAGGCTCGATCCCAGCTGCAGTGTATAAATACCTTTAAATGCCAGGGGATCTTTAATAACCACAGTGGTCAGGATCCTGGTTTTAAAACGCAGGCACCTCTATTAACACAGAAACTCTGAATACCCTGCTGAAGTATTGGTTCTGAAAGATTCTGAGCTATGTGCTGACTTATCAACAATATATTCTCTAGCACTGTCTTTTGTTTTGTGTCCTCTCTAAAATCAAGTACTAACCAGGCCCTGCTCTTCTTAGCTTGGGATTTGAAACCTGACACGATCACAGGTTAAGGGAGCAGACTTGGTTTTAATCACACATCTGTGGGGAGGAACACAGTACTCTTTAGAACAGTTCAGAGTAACACAATGCAGTTTGGGAAAGAAAATAAAGAAGATTAAGATTAAGATTATAACACTGAATTAAAGCCAAAGGAGAATTTTAAATAGGTAGAATGTAGCAGACTGTGGAAGACTCTCCTACTCCTAGGTCAAGTTCCATGGGTTCTTTAATTATCAGACATAGCCAGGGGTTCAATTTTATGTCTCATTCGAAAGCCCATAGCGTTATAATAATATAGCTTTCCCTATCATCAGGTTGGGACATTGATTCACTTTTGACTCAGAAGGAAGAGCATTATCTGCTGAATCATTCATGCCACTTCCTGTAGTACTTTATTTGCCCCTGGAGATCTCCCACTCAGTTACTAACCAAGCCCAACCCAGCTTAGCTGATTCTATAGAATAAGATCACAGCCTGCAAGGGTACAGAATAGACAGGGATGTCCTGGGATGAGGTAGGTGATTTCCAAATACAGAGGCTCACGCTGTCCCTGCCTTCCAAAGTGCTTACCATCTAAAAAGATAGGATGGCGCAAACCCACAAACACAGAGTGATCACAGTGAGGATAGACACCTATTTTAGTTGCCGAGTTGACTGTTGCTATCATGGTATTATATTTTATGGCAACATATATAGGGACAGATTTATGAGCTGAGTTATGGCCCCTTTGTACCATTCAGGTGACACAAAGGGGCCATAACCCACTTGTAAATGACCAGCAGAGAATTCTCCGGTCAGAAAGTAAATCCTTGGTGGCCCATCTGTGGTACAGCTGGAACTTGCATCTCCATCCCCCTCTTCTCCTTAGCTTAGAGGGAATGTCAGGATGAGGGAGGAGCTCCACCCTAGCAATCCTTAAGGACAATAAACCAATGGCAGAATTTAAAGCTGCCTGGTAGCTGCTTTACATTGAGTTGGGATTGGGAATGGCCCATGGAACCAGGGAGTCAGATTTGGCTCTGGAATGATCTCCCACCTGCCCATCCTAAGAAAAATTCAGATCTGGAGAAAATCTAGCTGCTTAAACTCCCCTCCTTCTATTTTCCCATCACTATTCATCCCCCTCAATCTATCAATCTCCAGCATCAATTCTGGGATCTGTCCATCCCTCTCAACATTTGATCCCTTCACTTCAGGTTAAATCAGTTTTCTTCTAAAATAAAGACAAACTAAATAAGCAGATGACGTAGTTCCTCTTATGTTGCCCGTGAAGGATGAGTGAACCTTCATGAGAGCATTTGAAACTGTGTGAAATAGAACAAAGCTTGTTAGTCAAGAGATAAGTATAAAGAACTGTACATTAAAACAAAACCTCCAATAGAGGACTTCAAAATAGCCTGACTGGCTGAGGAGAGAATACAATTTGAATTATGTAGGCAGGAAACCACAAACTAAACATTAAAACATCCATAAGTGTTGCATTCCATCATTGAGTCAGTCTGATATTTTTAATGAATAAGCAACTATTGAAAAATGTTTCAAACAATAGACAGAAAACAAAGAAGCTCCTTTTAGAAAAGCAAGATTAAATCCTGCCAACAGCTTCCCAGTGCCATCAAACTATCCCTCCAGTTTTGTTTAATAATCAATAACATGGTGAATAATTTACACCACTTCAACCAGATGCTGCCATAACTTTAGCTGTAGTCCTTAGTGAGCAGAGTATGATACATGGTCTTTTTTACTGTTTGCTCTGACTGATTACCTTTAATTCACATTGATCTGCCTGAATACACCGTGTAAATCTTCCCCTCACAAGCAGAGAGAAAATGAAATGGCTATTAAAGATGACCAGAGAGAAATTTGATCAGTTTAGCCTAATCTATCTAATGCAATGCCACTCACATTCTTTCAGTCAACTGCTTCAGCCCCGACTGCATTAAATACATAAAGTCTGGTGACAGTCATCCAAACCACTCTGTAAGTGCTAGCCATGACCCAAGACTCTAAACAACCCCTCTCAAGATATGGAAATTAAGACCCTATCACTGCAATAAGCCAAAAGAACCCCAAAATCTGGCTAGTTAATTAAACATCACACCATCCCAATGAGGCAGGTAAGCATTATTAAACACATTTTAGAGACAGATAAACTATGTCACAAAGAGGGTAAACGATGTTGCTACAGGTTACCGTCCTAGCTCCCACTGTTCTGTTCTTACTACGTTTCCTTGAGCCACAGCTAACATCGAATCTTTGCATTTCTAATAAAGGAGAGGGCTAATTCAATGTAGAGTCAGGTTAATTTTCACACACCTTCTATTTTGATTCTAGGTCTTATTGCCGCTGCATGAACACATCAGAGCATTTCAGAGGTTCATGGATATGAGAGCTCAAAGGGACCTCATGGGACATCTAATTTATAGACTCATAAGCTTTAAGGCCAAAAGGGATGATTGTGATCATCTAGTCTGACCTCCTGCACATTACAGGAAGCAGAACCTCACCCACCCACTCCTGTAATAGATCCATAACCTCTGGCTGAGTTGCTGAAGCCCTCAAGTTACAGAGAATCTGCCATTTGCTCTAGTTCAAACCAGCAAGTAAAACGTGCCCCATGTTGCAGATGAACCACCCACCCACCCCAAGGGTCTCTGCCACTCTGATCTGGGGGGGAAATCTTTCCCAACCCCAAATATGGCCATCAGTTAGATCCTGAGCATGTTGGCAAGAACCACCAGCCAGACACCTAGGCAAGAATTCTCTGTAGTAACTCAGAGTTCTCCCTATCTAGTGTCCCATCTCCAGCCATTGGAGATATTTGTTATTAGTAGCCATGCATGGGTCACATGCCATTGTAGGCAATCTCATTATACCACCTCCTCTATACATTTATCAGGATCAATTTTGATTCCAATTAGGCTTTGTGCCCTTATTGCTCCCCTTGGAAGGCTGTTCCCGAACCATACATCATACCATAGAGTGAAGGGGAGATTTGGTACCAGGACATCTTGTTAGAAGCTCTGGACTTCCACACTAATCTTTCTGACAGCTTGCATGAAGTTATGTGCATGATATCAACTCTTGAAAACATGGAATTGCCTGATTAATTAAATGTGTGCCTTTAATAATGCAGGGGAAAAAGTTTAATCTGAGTTCAACTCAAGGAGCATACTGCTTGAGCACAAAGGCTAAGATAAACTAATACTTTGGATATAAAATTCTACCATCTGTAACATTGATAAGATGAAGACTGCCATGGACTGATTAGCATAAGTAAAACAGACATTTAATACAGCAGCACTATGTGTATATGGCTGAGATTAAGCTCTTTATACAGTTTTGTGGTAAACAGCATATAAATGCTCTATACACAACTGTAACAGTAAACCACCTATTCATTTTCTCTGAAACTAGTAGTGTGGCATAGAAGTTCACACTGCAATCCGTGGAATGTAGTGTAATTGCAGACCCTTGGGAAAAGAGATATGGCTGTTGTACATGTGTTCTCTGTCTGATCTAATGTACTGCACATATTAAAATAGAACAGAGTATTAAAATATATTAAAACTTATTCAATTACTAAAAAAAACTAATGTTCATGCTAGATAAATCTTGGTAGAGAGGGAGGCTGGATGGTTCAGGGGACTGATAATGGGATACGATGCCTTTCTCTTCTGGATCTCTGATCCAATTTCATAGTGTCTGAAAATCATTACCACAGGATGGATGATTGGTGTGACTCAGGATCTTCTTGGTTCCAGTTGGCAGAGGGCACAAGGGGTGCAAAGAGTTTTACAGGGATCCCCTTTCTTCAGATATATTCATATTAAGTTTGCAAAGGGTGTGAATGTGAGGTCTGTTCCAAGAGTCCACTGGTCATCATAACCATTGCAAATGTATGCACAGATCATGTTTAAGGAATTATATGTCAATACGGAAAATTATGTTAAGGTATGTGAGTTAAGGCAGGTCACTAGAAGGTAGTAAACATACTCCTGTCAAGTCAGAGGGAAGAGACATTTAGCTCTCTTTGTCTGGTTATGTGTGTACTGTGTATTGTGCGATTCACAAAGAAACCTGCCTACAGTCTAAACTGAATTTAATCAAGACACTGAAGTTGACAAGAAAGAGGCACACAGGGAAAAAACAACCAGCAAGTGGCATTGTTTATGAGTTAGAATGTTTGGGGTGGAGGGAAAGGAAGCAGGCATACCTGGGGGAACAGGGAGATCTCTGTGGAAAAGATCCAGGGTGAGGCAAGCTGACAACATGGCTTGTCTCATGAATGGAAGATCACAGCTAAGCTTGGCTATAATATGCTGGAAGGATGTGGGGTGAGCTTTGCCCTATAAGACATAACAATAACTCATTAAGTAAGTCTAGGTTCTGGAATGTGTGCTAGGTTTTTATTGTATATGTAACCATTTGTTTCCACTATTTCTACTTTCTATCACTTGACTCTCTAGACTTTATTAAATAAACTTTTACCTGTTTTCATTACAAACTTATCTAAGTGCTGTGTGTTCAGTGAAGCAGTGATTTGAGGTATAACTGGTAAGCTGGGGTGCACTGATCCTTTGGGAACCGTGACTCTGAATTCTGAGTGTCCAGTGGAACAGGGGCTGGACAGTCCCGGGAGACACTCAGGGTTGCAGTGTGCCTATAGCTGTGTGGGCTGAGAGGGGAGTGCTTGTGTTGCTCATGGCTGATGGAGTTGGGGAGTTGACCCTTGGCAGGCATAGACAAGGCTCCCTCATGATACGGGCAGGTGGTAGCAAAGTGCCTCACAACCCTGGGTACACCTCAGAAGCATCACAGTTGGCAACCTAAATGAAATGAGTCCCTGGATGTCAATTCAGTCCCTAAAGGAGATGGGTGAAATCCGGAATACAATGGGAGTTTTGCCATTGATTTCAAAAGAGCCAGGATTTCACTCCAGTATCCAGATCACAGAAACCACTGTCCTCATTGGCTGTCTCAGCAGAGTAAGCAAGGGATGAATGGGCAGGGAGAAGGAATTATCCTTTCACCCCTAGAGCAGCTCCTTTCACTCAGGCAGTATGGAGATGTCTGTGCTGCTGCCTATGCTAGACTGTGTTTGACCTTCCGCACTGGACCTGGTTTTCTGAGAGGCCCTTTACTTATATAAGTAAAGGACTCTGCTGTCAGTCTGATTATTTTCACCTGCACTTAGAAGAACCCATTTTAAAGAGTACTAAGCATGTGGTATGGTATTTTCCCTTCACAATCCATATCTCTACTAGAGCTGGCCACATTATATTTAAAGAGTTTGTTTCAACTATCACATTCATTATTTACAAATAGTTTTTGATATTATTCAACTGGCCCTGAGTCTCTGCCATCCTAACCAATGACAGAGGTGGGAACAGACCTGATTTTCAGATTGTCATCATGATCCACTACTACCACACACATTGCCTGGACACGTTCAAGAATATGAATGTGTTTTCTACTGCTTCTGTGTTATGTTTGGTTTGTGCCATTGAATATTTCATGGATTTCATGATTATTGGTTAACAAAGCCAAGAATAACATTGTAAGGCTCTTCTCACTCAGAGAAATAGCTTGAAAACATAATCAGAACTAATGACATATTTTGTTTGTTCCAGACAATTCATGTGAATGGGGTAGGAAAATCAACTGACTAATTGAAAGTTAAATAGAATTGTGCCTGAGTTGTTATTTTTTTTAAATTTCCCCTTCTCTTTGTATACTGAAAGTCAGCACTTCCAGTATACAAACTATGCCAGTTATGGGGACTGAAACTTCTTCAGGCTACCTAATGACAAGAAACTCATGACATACAAGGTAACTCCCAAGTAAAGCTCTCATTTCTCTGATGGATATCATTCACATGATCAGCCTTATCTTCTATTCCTAATTTCATTCCCAGCAGTTTGTAGCCTTCTGAACCTTCTGGTCTTTACATGCATATGCCTCTAAAAGTCAATTCTCTGCTGCTTTCTGAATCTGGTACAAGTAACTATCAGACACATTTATCTTCATTGTTCTGATTGTCCCACAATCTACCCTACTCATAAAGAAAAGTCAGCAAACTTTGTTATACTAGCAGTGCTAAGTTCTATCTACTCCCATGCAACATTACTGAATTCAATGACTTTTTAAAGCCATGCTCTTCTTTATCAAGATTAGGTCATCCAATCAAGGAACCACAACACATGACCCAATTCTGAGTTCAAATTTGCACAGCTGTCACTAAGGCAGCTTTAGGGCCCTTGCTCCCACTTAGAGGGATAAACATCTAGAGATTGTTACCAAATGGTTCCTACAAATTCTAGAACAAAACTAACAAACAACAATTAACATTTAGCTCATCCACAGCTCTTTTTCTGTCCTGTCCTGAATTTGAGCAAACTGGTTTCTCATCCATGCTGTGTACACAAACGTTCAACTCATGTTACCAAACTTTTAAGGAAAGCTTGGAACAGAGGCTTCCTCAAGATTCTGGACTCATCTGGTGTCTGCACACACAAAGACCCCAATGATGTGAGACAAATTAGCCTCTGGAATGTTTTTGTTTTCAGAGATGTGCTCCGAAATGACAATGTTTACCACACATCTGGAAAAAGTGTGTGTAGGTTAGGGACAGGGGGTGGGAAAGCTTTGGGAAAATAAAACATGAAAAGGAGCAGATTGGGTGGGAAAAGTAGTTTAAAATAGGGAGAGGTGAAAAGGGGACTACAACAAAGATAAAAGCTGCAAAGATACTTCCAAGAGTAGCATTTTCTTCTGGGGTTTGCAGATTCTTGGCTTGACACAGCATCACACTCCAAGATAGTGGATCAAAAGCCAGACTGGTTTGGAGTTTCATAAGAAACTGAAACTGAAGGAGGGCTAGGAGGTGGGGGAGAACAGGTTCCTAGAAATTCTACACAATATTTTTTTTTAAAGAAGCATATTTTGCTTTCAGAGGAATCACTTGTAAAATTAAGCCACACAGGGTGAGATTCTTTGCTGTGCCTCTAAATGATGTAGAACAGAGTTCACAGCCCAAGGGGAGTGGGGCTCTAAGATATTTTAAAGCCTTCCCTTCTTGTGCTATTATAAGGGCTGGAATGATCACCAGTGTAACTTAAACAGCCCTGGTGGCCTAGTTATGGCAACCTCCCCAGCCTGCTCTACGGGTTGCTGCACGGCCCAGATCCCCCACAGCATTGCTTGCTACAGCCCTGTCTCTCCCATGACCCTCCTAGCCCTGTCCCCACACTGGACACACTTCCTATGCTAGAGTCTGTCTCTACAGTGCTTATGATGGGGTAATCAGTGGTTCCGGCTCTTAGCTAGGATGTAGGAGATGCACTTTTGAAGCCCTACGCTGGAACAGGGACTTGAATTCAGATTCCCTCTCTCCTTGGTAAGCAGTCAGACCACAAGGCTATAGAATATTCTTATCTCAGTCTTTCCTGTTGCTGTTCTTCTTTGTATAAATACTTCAAAATTCATTGAGCCAAAGAGAGAGCGAATGAGACTAACTCTATAGTCACCTAAGATGCAAACCAGGGGCAGGGCCGGCTCCAGGCACCATCTGAGCAAGCTGGTGCTTGGGGCGGCAGCTTGTAGGAGGCAGCATTCTGCCCAATCCTAGGGCGGCATAGCCGCTTTTTTTGTTGTTGTTTGTTTTTGTTCTGCTCCGGCCGCCCTGTAGGGGGCAGCGGCATGGAGGATGGGACTGCCCTGCAGCAAGCCCGGCAGGGCAGCCTGCGTCCTTCCCTCCCAGCCGACCGGAGTGGTGCGGAGCCCTCCCGGCAGGGGGCACGGCGGGAGGGGCCGCGTGGCAGCGCCCCGCTGAAGCCCTGGCCGCCCCCCCTTCTCTCTCTCCCCCCGCTCCCTCCCCCTCCCCCCGCTAGCCGGGGCACATCTGCAGGGCAGAGAGTCCCCCCTTGGGGCGGCCAGAAAGCCAGAGCCGGCCCTGCCAGGGGTAGGCAACCTATGGCACGCGTGCCGAAGGCGGCACGCGAGCTGATTTTCAGTGGCACTCACACTGCCCGGGTCCTGGCCACCGGTCCAGGGGGCTCTGCATTTTAATTTAATTTTAAATGAAGCTTCTTAAACTTTTTAAAAACCTTATTTACTTTACATACAACAATAGTTTAGTTATATATTATAGACTTATAGAAAGAGACCCTCTAAAAACTTTAAAATGTATTACTGGCACGCGAAACCTTAAATTAGAGTGAATAAATGAAGACTCAACACACCACTTCTGAAAGGTTTCTGACCCCTGAGTAGGAGATATGGATTCAAATGTTATCTCTGCCTGACTCACAGGAGGGATAGCTCAGTGGTTTGAGCATTGGCCTGCTAAACCCAGCATTATAAGTTCAATCCTTGAGGGGGCCACTTAGGGATTTGGGGCAAAATCAGTATTTGGTCCTCCCTAGTGAAGGCAGAGGGCTGGACTCAATGACCTTTCAAGGTCCCTTCCAGTTCTAGGAGATAGGATATCTCCAAATGACAGGAGGAATTGGAATCCATGGCTCCAACCTCCCAGGTCCCTGAATCATAGGACTATAGAGTGGCTCTTACTCTTGCTTGTCCAATGAATATTTATGTATTTGTACAAAGTGGAACAGCTTTAACAGGAGAGCTTATTGGCAGAATAGCCTGGTGGATTTGAAGCTCCGTTGGTAGGGGGCGGCCCTGAGCTTGAGTCCCTACGCTAATGAACATTGAAATATTTCTACAACAACTTCAACAGGAACAATTGAGAGCAACCCTCCCCGGAATAACCTAGTGTTAGGAGGCATACCCTGGACAAGGAAGGTCTGAGTTTAAGTCCCTGGTCCAGACTGGGGATTCAGACATGGGCCTCTCTGGGAAAATGTCTTAACCAGTGGACTAAAGATTATAAGGGAAACCTACCCTTGCAGTTTTCTGATGATGACCAGCTTTTGATGACAAATTGAAAACTCAATGTTTTGTTTTCAGTTTTCTGGCTGACCTGAAAAGTAAATGATTTGCTTAGCTCTAACTATATCGTCTATGTATCCAAAGACCAGTGAGATAAAGAGAGGGTAAGCTGCAGGGTAAGCTTCCCCTACACCGCAGTGGGAAGGAAAAAGTATGCTAATAACATATAAATACCACAAGACAACAAAAATCTGGTAGGTCAAATTATTAAGAGTCATAAAGCTCAGGGAATTACCCCACTATTTACTAATTTATAGATTTTATTCTACTTTAAATAGACAGATCAATAAAAAAAACATTGAAAGTAAGGCAAAGGTTGAAAAAAACGATTTATTTTCTAATAATTATTGCAGACATTATCAATACATGAAAGTAATCTGAACCTGACTCAAAAATAGTTCAATCAATTCTGTGGAATAATCAAATCCATGATTAAGAGAACAATTAGATGCAGGGTAGATAACACAATGTGCCTTTTCTTTGCTCTCAATGAGGAGATTTAAGATGGATCAAAATAAAAAGGGCAAAATTCTGTCCCCATTTAAATCAATATTAAAACTCCCATTGATTTCAAGCAGAATTTTACATGCAATTCATAGATTCATAAACTCATAAATATTAAGGCTAGAATGGATGAGTAGATCATCCAGTCTGACCTACTGTATACCAAAGGCCACAGAATTTCACATAGTGACCCCTGCATTGTCTCCAATACCTTGTGTTTGACAAAATCAGATCTTCCAGAAAGGCATCCAGCCATGATTTGAAAACATCAAGAGATGGCTAATCCACCATTTCCTTTAGTAGTTTGTTCCAATGGTTTATCAGCCTCACTGTTAAAAAATGTGCCTTACTTCACTATGAAATTGTATGTCTTTAAAATTCAGCCTACAGTTCTTATTAAGCCTTTCTGTTCTAGACTGAAAAGTCTTTTAGTATCCCATATTTTCTCCCCACAAAGATATTTAGTCATTTGGCCAGAACACAAGGAAGACACTGACACTATACCCCAGTAATTAGGGCATTTGTAGGAGACCTAGGTTCAAATTGCTACTACAATGAGTGTTTACATATATATATATATATATAAAGTGGAACAACTCCAACAGGAGAGACTCACCCCAGAATACCCACTGGTTAGAGCACTCAATAGGCTGTGGGTTCAAATTGCTGCCCAAACTCAGCTGCAGCTCTTATATCCCACCTGAATGGTCTAACTACCAGCTTCTTTGAAGGTGAGGATTTCAGTTGCTAGGGTACAGGCTACCTATGCTGCTGGCCTGGCTTAGGTGCTTAACTCCAGGACACAGTTCATGGCTGAAGATCCTGAGTAGAGAGAGGTGCCCACCACTTGGTCTGTTAGTCAGGAACCTAGAGGCCCGGAGCGAAGGGCCTAAATATTTAGGCTCCAACCCTACCTCTGCATTTCACTCCTGGATGGCATGGGCAGCTCCCTGCTCATCTGAGGATCCCTTCCTTGGGCATATAACTCTCCCCATGCATTGTATGGGGACCCTGGGTGCCTAAATCAGGGCAGCAGGGCACCTAGGGGCTAAGCATTGCAGCAGTAAGTGGAGCAATACCTAATTACCTATGTGGATCTGGGCATCTCTTGTTAACTACACCATGTGGCTTCCTTTAGAAGTTCTTTGCTATAATAGTTAATTGTAATGTTCTTGGATAAGCATGACTTTTTTCTCTGGAAGATCTTGTACCTCTTTCTAAGTTTTCCTCTTACCAGTGCTTACCAATGTCATGCTGTCTGCCATGCCTCACAACTGTGTGTGAGTACCTACCTCAGGGCAGATGTCAGAAAACAGGGCAGACACAAAAGCTGGTGCCGTGTTCTATAATTAGATTTCATCAAGCCAGTGACAAATGTGAACTCCTGGATCACTATAACAATCTTACCATGGAGGCACAGTCAGTCGCCTTAGACATTCCAGTCTATCTTGCCACCCAGACAAACTGGACTTTGTGATAGAAGGTCACTTAAACCAAAAATCAGACCACACCAGGTTGCTCTTCAGTACCAAGAGACGAGTCACTTACACCAGATCAACTGGTATTACAGATCTCACACCAAATACAATGCTGGCAGCCAATTCTATAGTAAACTAAATAAAGGTTTATTAGCTAAGAAAAGGAAATGAGAGTTATTGAGAGGTTAAAGCTGGTAAAATATATTAACAAGTGAGTCATAGCTTGTAATTCCAAATGGTGGTTGTGATGTAATGAACTGCCAATTTCCCAAAAGTCTTTTCAGGGTACCCAGATTTTGTCTTGGGATCTCCTCTTTGCATCTGATACACTTACCTGTAAGAGTCCAAACTGTCCAGAGATCTTTCCTTGAGTCCATATTTATATCTTCTTCTGACAGAAAACAAGCTGACAGTGTCTCTTTTCACGGAGGCTTTTCCTTTGATAATGATGAGTAAGGAATGCACTTAGAATCTTTGGCCTCTGGTCATCACACATGATGGCCACTTGCTTTGAAATTAGCACTTTTCTGGTAAAGTCCTTCATTAGCATCCCACAAGACTTCTTTGATGGGTTATTTCATTACAGGGGTATACACAATGTAAATGTGTGCTCTGCATTATAACAGGATACAGATAAGTGAAAACAATACAAGTAATGTCCCATTAGTTTTATGAAATCTAAACACCAAAGATACTCTTCTACATTCAAGAATCACTTTGATCTATACTAATACACAAGTGAATTGGCCTGAATACCCTCTGGCATGACCTGATCTACCAGTGTCAAAACCATAACTTACTTTTGGTTGTAATAAGCATTCTTATTAAAATACCCAGAATATAGAATTCAAAAACCTTAGAATAACTTCCCTGGATTCTTGATCTGGGATAAGTAATTCATAATGAACAACATACAATTTCACACTTTATTATGATAAATTAACAGAAATATGAGGTATAGATTTCAGATATAATTTCATACTGACTATGATGCAAAAGACAGGAAAGCCTCCAAGCTTGTAGCTTTCAAAATTAATTTTAGTTTAGAGACTTGTGTTGCTGTGGAGGGCAGGAGTGTGTTTGTCATTAAGCAGGTGTAATGGCTGATGGCCCATCTAGTTCTGTCATTAATCAATACATGCAAGTATTTGAAAAGCCTCACTTAAGGAACATGACTTAGGTAACTACTGTATGTGACAGATACTTCCAGACAATTGCTTTGTATGCACCTTGTTAACTCATCAAATCATGTCATTATTCATATAAACAGTTCCTGAAGCTCAGAGAAGAACATACAAAAACTGCAAAATTTTTAGAGATTGTTTAACTCTTAGATTTGCTTCTTACTTTTATATTCAAACCATCTTTTTCTTCTAATTATATATCTATCCAGGAAGGCTTCAGATGAAATCTAAGTTCATTACCATCCTTCATCTACTAAGTAACCCTTTTGTATTACAAAAGCAAACATGGGCTTAATTAATATTATTTTCTGAGATGAGTCCTTTTGCTTTCACTTGAGTGCAAGAACAATTAAGCATGGTTCAGTTAGCTAGTCAGAGTGATTGTCTCAGAGCAATGCACAATGTAACTCCGGGAGGCAGGGTGGGGAGCCAGGAAAGAAAAGGGCTTAAAGCTGCTTTTGACTTGTCCAATCCTCAGCCATGCAGGTGCCAGGTGTGTTCCATAGAGCACCGTATATACTCGATCATAAGCCGGTTCATTTATAAGACGACTCCCCTCAAGCTGGATAAGTAAAAATGGAAAATTTTTATAACCCTGTCATAAGCCGACCCTATAATTCAGGGGTCAGCAAACTTTGGCTCCCGGGCCATCAGGATGAGCCGCTGGTGGGCCGAGATGGTTTGTTTACCTTGAGCATCCACAGGTGCGGAGGTTAACCTAAGTTAACAAAGCGTCCCGGCGCACCAGCTGCTTACCCGACGGGCCGGGACAGCAACTGGTGGGGAAATTTTTTGGGGGGGAGAAGCTGGATGCCAGGGGAGTAACCCCTGTGACCACCCCCCACATGACCCCACCCCTAGTCCGGGACCCCCACACTCTCCCCATCCCATCCCTTCCCAACTTATCTGGGGAGGGCCAGGGGAGGGTGTCTCTGGCCTGCCTGAAGCTGCTCCGGCAGGCTGGGCAGCACAGCCGCATCCTGCTCCAGCAGGCCAGACCAGGCAGCGCGGCTGCAGCATGTTCCAGCAGGCAAGGCCGGGCGGCACAGCCGCAGAGTGCTCTGGTGGACCGGGCAGCGCGGCCACAGCCTGCTCTGGGGGGCGGGGCCCAGCAGCACGGCTGCAGCCTGCCAGCCCCGGAGCTGCAGCTGCTTTGGAGGCTGGGGGGAGAGCAACGTGGCCAGAATCGGAGAGACTCTGGCCCCGCTTCTTCCCTTCTGGCTCTGCTGGCTGTGCTGCCTCTCCTTTCTCCCTCTGTTGGGGGGAGGGGCTGTGTCCCACCTCTCCCTCTGTATACCAGTTCATAAGCCGACCCCCTTCTCTGGTGCTTCCCTTTTTTACTAAAAAAATTCGGCTTATGAATGAGTATATACGGAAAGTTAGAGCAACCTGAAAGCTGCTGTAGTTTGTACCAAATGTTAAAAGTCGTTATGGGCCAAGGTGGCAGCTGACAATTATCAGGGTATAGGGATGCTTGGCAACATGGGTTCACCAAGGGCAAGTCATGCCTGACTAACCTAATTGCCTTCTATGAGGAGATAACTGACTCTGTGGATGAGGGGAAAGCAGTGGATGTGTTATTCCTTGACTTTAGCAAAGCTTTTGATACAGTCTCCCACAGTATTCTTGCCTGCAAGTTAAAGAAGTATGGGCTGGATGAATGGACTATAAGGTGGATAGAAAGCTGGCTAGATCGTCGGGCCCAATGGGTAGTGATCAACGACTCCATGTCTAGTTGGCAGCCAGTTTCAAGTGGAGTCCCCCAGGGGTCGGTCCTGGGGCCGGTTTTGTTCAATATGTTCATTAATGATCTGGAGGATGGCGTGGACTGCACTCTCAGCAAGTTTGCAGATGACACTAAACTGGGAGGAGTGGTAGATACGCTGGAGGGTAAGGATAGGATACAGAGGGACCTAGAAAAATTAGAGGATTGGGCCAAAAGAAACCTGATGAGGTTCAACAAGGACAAGTGCAGAGTCCTGCACTTAGGACGGAAGAATCCCATGCACTGTTACAGACTAGGGACCGAATGGCTAGGAAGCAGTTCTGCAGAAAAGGACCTAGGGGTTACAGTGGACGAGAAGCTGGATATGAGTCAACAGTGTGCCCTTGTTGCCAAGAAGGCTAACGGTATTTTGGGCTGTATAAATAGGGGCATTGCGAGCAGATCGAGGGACGTGATCATTCCCCTCTATTCGACATTGGTGAGGCCTCATCTGGAGTACTGTGTCCAGTTTTGGGCCCCACACTACAAGAAGGATGTGGAAAAATTGGAAAGAGTCCAGAGGAGGGCAACAAAAATGATTAGGGGGCTGGAGCACATGACTTATGAGGAGAGGTTGAGGGAACTGGGATTGTTTAGTCTGCAGAAGAGAAGAATGAGGGGGGATTTGATAGCTGCTTTCAATTACCTGAAAGGGGGTTCCAAAGAGGATGGATCTAGACTATTCTCAGTGGTACCAGATGACAGAACAAGGAGTAATGGTCTCAAGTTGCAGTTGGGGAGGTTTAGGTTGGATATTAGGAAAAACTTTTTCACTAGGAGGGTGGTGAAGCACTGGAATGGGTTACCTAGAGAGGTGATGGAATCTCCTTCCTTAGAGGTTTTTAAGGTCAGGCTTGACAAAGCCCTGGCTGGGATGATTTAGTTGGGAATTGGTCCTGCTTTGAGCAGGGGGTTGGACTAGATAACCTCCTGAGGTCCCTTCCAACCCTGATATTCTATGATTCTATGAATGCTACTTTCTTCCCTGGCCACAACCCTTACTCCAGCCACAGGCAGAGAGGTAGTCATACACTATTCAGGCTCAGTGCATCACAATGTCGACTTACACTATGGTATCCTCCTCTGGTTAGCTACTCTATTTGTGGGGAGGGATAGCTCAGTGGTTTGCGCATTGGTTTATTAAACCCAGGGTTGTGAGTTTAATCCTTAAAGGGGCCATTTGGGGATTTAGTTGAGGATTGGTCCTGCTTTGAGCAAGGGGTTGGACTAGATGACCTTCTGAGGTCCTTTCCAATCCCTATGATTGTATGTGGCATAAACTTGCAAAGGTTTTAGGCCAACATATTTACAGGTGTATGGTACAAAAGGAAAGACAAATTTAGCAATAAGATATTTCTTTATTGTTTATGGATTAATAATGCAAGTTTATTATATAATATAATACAATGGTTGCATATTTTTATTAAGGTTTGTTGTCCACATTACCCAGTGATGATATGTTTCTACCCTGACCTAGAGTGTCCATCATTATGGGTGAGAAAATAGTTCATGTAAGCCTTGGCCTTTTTGTTGGAACTACCGATAAAAGTCCTACTTGTGCCAAATGGATATTTGATTTTGTGTGGAGACAATTTGTGTAGGATCTGGACCAGGGACTCTAACTTGCTACACATAGATTGCTATGCAGCCATCAGATAAGGACTGTTAGGCATTTCTAACATAGGCTGTATTTGAGCTGGCAGCCTAGAATTGAAAGCTCCTGTATCCTCTTAATCATGCAACTGCTTCCCACAATCCCATTCCAACCAGAAGGAAATTTTCAATCCATTTTATCAGAAAATGTGCCATATTTTTTGCTTCCAAATTATGTTAATCTTTGTAAAATAAAATAAAATAAAAAATAACATGGAAATGTCAGTGTTTAAAAAGAAAATTATTGCATCATATAGAGATCTCATATACTACATTCCTCATTTCTAGGAGGTGATTAGTAAGAACATCTGCCTATGATCTTTCAGTTTTGGCCTAAAGGATTATCATTAACTGCTTGTCTCAGAAGCCTACCTTGTACTTTTATAAACTGTTTTACTTCAAACAAGAGTATCAAGTAAATATTTCTGGTTAATCTCCGTTCTGTTTTGTCTTCCCATTCATTCTACTACAGACAAGTACAAAGGATGATTCATTCCTTTCTCTAGCTGAACATGCACAAGCATGGTATATGCCTGTAGCTGATTTCAATTTTCTTTTAACTTTGGTATTAGTTACAGGCACAGCAGTTTTTGGAATGAAGTTGTTAATTTATCCTGTATGTTTGATAATGGGGTCCAGATCCTCAGTCCCACTCTGTCTCCTTCCCATTGCTCAGGAAGTGCAAATGGGATAGAAAGCTTTCATACACAGCCAGCTGAAGATTTCCCTTGTATGGAGGAATGCTTGAGTGGTGTAAAGCTAGTGTAACCACCTCTATGCCATTTGTTGCTTGCCCCGGCATACTAGGCATGCTTAGAGTCAGGCCAGACTGTGTTGTGCTTCAGTAAGTCTGGACCAGTGGCACTGTCCCTTGGGGACATTATTGATACAAATTAGAACAGCCATGCGGCTGTTCTAACTTACTCCAGGAGCTGAATCAGCCTGCAGCTACTCCCAAGTTTAGTGGGTAATGGGAATGAAAAGGCAATAAATGGCAATAAACCTTTTATTAAATCTAGTTGGAGACCAAAAATTCCATTTTACAAGGACGTGAAATTTCAAAAATGATTTTGGTTCTGCTGCAGAATGAAACCAAACCTTTCACTAAATTGAATTGTATCGAAACTTCTGTTTTCAAATCAGAAAGATCAGGATTTTCAATTTCTCTCGCTGTCACACACACTCTCATATTAGAAGTGCCCTGGACCTCAGAGAGCTCTGGATTGCAGAAACCTTCTCAGTGAAAACTTTGTCAGAATTGATATCTCTTGACAAAATATTTCGTCTTTGATAATTTATTTTAATATATTCCATCAAAAATATTCCAGCTACTTCTCCCATTTATGTCCCCCATCCACAGGTGTGCCAAATGCAGCTTCAGCACATTGGAAAATCTGGCCTTTGTAGTGCAGTGACTGCATGGGACATATACAACCTTTTGAGTATATGCTCAAGAATAACTGTTGGGTGCTGTGGTTTTATGTGTCCTCCACTTTCATTGTACTAACAAGAAATCATCCTTTTCTGACTTACACCAATTTTACACCGGGTAACTCCATTGACTTCAAGGGAGTTTCTCCTCATTTAAACCAGTGTCAAGGAGAGCAGAATCAGGCTCTCCTGATTCTAGTGTCTTGATATTCAGAAGTGCTGAACATCCACAAATTCAATAGGAGCAGCAGGATTATTATTTACCTATGGGTGGCAATTCTTGCTCTCCTGTGCAGGACAAAACTAAGATCTGTTCTACATTACAAACGTATATTGGTATAACTACATTGCACAGAGGTGTGAAAAATTCACACCCCCTGAGCAACAAAGGTATACTGACCTAATCCTCGTGTAGACAGTGCTATGTCAACGGGAGAGCTTCTCCTGCCAGCATAACTACCCTATCTCAGAGAGGTGTATTAACTACGTAGATGGCATTGACAGTCTTCATTAAAGTGCTACAACAGCATTTTAAGTGTTGATTTGCCCTAATTTCCAAATCAAGGGTCAGAAAGTAATTTTCTCCTGGGGCACAAAGCAGAGATCCTGAAACTGTCACCTTCTTCTAGAGCAGTGGTTCTCAAAGCTGGTCTGCGGCCAGCACATCCCTCAGCCCGCGCCGCTTCCCGCAGCCCCCATTGGCCTGGAGCGGCGAACTGCGGCCAGTGGGAGCCGCGATCGGCCGAACCTGCAGACGTGGCAGGTAAACAAACCGGCCCAGCCCACCAGGGGCTTTCCCTGAACAAGCCGCGGACCAATGTTCTAGAGCACTAAGTGGGACTCAATCATTAGCATTAAAGTGGGCACACAATTTGCTAACTACACAATCAATGTCCTATGATTTCAGGAGTCACAGGAGGCAATTGAGAAATCTCAGTCCTGTCTGTTTTTTCCTATAGTTATGTTTCAAGGCCTCTGTATCTTTCCTTTGCTGAGGAAATACAGCCCCTTCCCGTCCATATGACATTAAAAGCAAAATTCAGACTTCTCTCTTTGAGGAAGAAAGCTCAAGTGCAAATGTTCCCCTGCAGGTCATCTCCTTAAAGCTTAGTTTATTTAAACAGCTCTGTATCAAAGTTTAAAAGAATTAACAGGCTCTTCTTTTGTGAGCAATGAGCCATTTTAAAGAACAAGTCCCAAAATGTCATAACATTCCATATTTAATCTACACAAGTGCAGATGAACTACTGGGCTATAGGGGGAAAGTGTTGTGTGATGTTTCCAACCTTTCTTCATTTATACTGAACAATTGCACTCAATGTTTTTTTCTACACTATGAATTTTTTTGAACAATTAATTCCCACTGGGTACAGCTTTACTATAGTCAAGGCACGTCTGAGTTTTCATTGCCACTACCACCAGTAGAACTGCACTCATTTAGAAATAAAGGTCCAAAAAATCCAAATGCAGATAAAGCCACTGGTAATTTAAAGAAACATCCAATCTCCCAGTGACTTCATTGCTACAGGTGATATTGTATGAGATCACCCCTCAAAGTTATAGATGTGGCTTTGAGAACGTATCTCACGTTTTCCCTTAAAATTAACAGGACATTATCAAGGGTGTTAAGGTCTAAAAGAAGAACTTTTCAGCATTTTAGTTTCAATATGCTTTGCACATCTAATTGTCTTGCACTCTTACAAGACAAAAGCAAGCAATAGCAGTGTAGTACATCACATACCTCCGATTACAGACACAGCTACAATGGTAATTTTAAAAAAAGGGATGAGATGTATTATATAAGCTACACTGAATCTTTATAGAGCCAGCAAGCCGTTCTGGTATATTGGATCCCCACACATCACAATTGTACCTTAACTAGACCTATAACATATCTCTTTTGGTTTAGGATTTGAAGTTCATTTTGGAGGCCCACATTGTCTTGTACCAATAGAGCTGGTCCAATTTTTTTGCCCCCCATGGAAATTTGCATTTTTGTCTAAATTTTCCACAGACATTTTGAAAACTGAAATATTTTGGCCCAAAATGGGATGTGTAATGCCTCATGGGAGTTGAAGCTTGTTCCTTGTGTGCCCATTCTCTTCTATGAGCTAGGATCTCCAATTGGACTACATCACCCATAATGCATCCTAGTCTCTCCTTTTGGTGAGGGAAGTATGCAACAGCCTGTCCCTGTCCATGGTGCATTATGGGAGATGTATCAGAGGGGTAGCCGTGTTAGTCTGAATCTGTAAAAAGCAACAGAGGGTCCTGTGGCACCTTTAAGACTAACAGAAGTATTGGGAGCATAAGCTTTCGTGGGTAAGAACCTCACTTCTTCAGATGCAAGTAATGGAAATCTCCAGAGGCAGGTATAAATCAGTATGGAGATAACGAGGTTAGTTCAATCAGGGAGGGTGAGGTGCTCTGCTAGCAGTTGAGATGTGAACACCAAGGGAGGAGAAACTGCTTCTGTAGTTGGATAGCCATTCACAGTCTTTGTTTAATCCTGATCTGATGGTGTCAAATTTGCAAATGAACCGGAGCTCAGCAGTTTCTCTTTGGAGTCTGGTCCTGAAGTTTTTTTGCTGTAAGATGGCTGCCTTTACATCTGCTATTGTGTGGCCAGGGAGGTTGAAGTGTTCTCCTACAGGTTTTTGTGTATTGTCATTCCTGATATCTGACTTGTGTCCATTTATCCTCTTGCGTAGTGACTGTCCAGTTTGGCCAATGTACATAGCAGAGGGGCATAGCTGGCACATGATGGCATATATAACATTGGCGGACGTGCAGGTGAATGAGCCGGTGATGTTGTAGTTGATCTGGTTAGGTCCTGTGATGGTGTTGCTGGTGTAGCTATGTGGGCAGAGTTGGCATCGAGGTTTGTTGCATGGGTTGGTTCCTGAGTTAGAGTTGTTATGGTGCGGTGAGTGGTTGCTGGTGAGAATATGCTTAAGGTTGACGGGTTGTCTGTGGGCAAGGACTGGCCTGCCTCCCAAGGTCTGTGAAAGTGAGGGATCATTGTCCAGGATGAGTTGTAGATCACTGATGATGCGTTGGAGAGGTTTAAGCTGAGGACTGTAGGTGATGGCCAGTGGAGTTCTGTTGGTTTCTTTTTTGGGCCTGTCTTGTAGCAGGAGGCTTCTGGGTACACGTCTGGCTCTGTAGATTTGTTTCTCTGTTTCCTTGTGTGGGTATCGTAGTTTTGAGAATGCTTGGTGAAGATCTTGTAGGTGTTGGTCTCTGTCTGAGGGGTTGGAGCAGATGCAGTTGTACCTCAGCGCTTGGCTGTAGACGATGTTCACAGCTCAACTGCTAGCAGAGCACCTCACCCTCCCTGATTGAACTAACCTCGTTATCTCCATACTGATTTATACCTGCCTCTGGAGATTTCCATTACTTGCATCTGAAGAAGTGAGGTTCTTACCCACGAAAGCTTATGCTCCCAATACTTCTGTTAGTCTTAAAGGTGCCACAGGACCCTCTGTTGCTTTTTATGGGAGATGTAGTCCAGCTGGAGATCCTGGCTCCTAGAGAAGAATAAGGACATAAGGAGCAAACTACAAGTATCAGGATACATTACAGCTCACATTTTTGGCCAATATATGTATTGGCTGAAATCTTTCAATAAGAAAATGAAATTTGCAGTGGAAAGGAGACAGTTTTTGTGGGGAAAAAAGCATTTTATTAAAAACCCAGTTTCCCATCAAAACTAATTTTCAATGGAAAAATTTTGACCAGCCCTAGTACAAACTTTCTCTTGATGTCCATAGATCTTATTAACTAGCAGACTGGAACTGTATCATGTGAAACCATTTTGTTTCTCCTTCAATGTGCACCTGTCCCAAAATCTGGACATAGCCTCCCCTTCAAAGGGAGCTCATTCAGTAAGAAGATCCCTTTTCACTTACTTCATGTCATAGAGTTACTGCCAACAAACCACATGCCTCAGATAAAGAGGCAGAGATTCCAGCTGACTGGGTATGTCATCTTTAGTGCCTGGCTAATAATTGTTTGTACTGTTCGGTAGTGCTGAAAGCTTAAATTCATAACATTGCTAGACACTAAAAATCATGGACTTAATAGCAATGCTGATTTTATGTCTCATTACAACAATCTGTAACCCACTAACCCTCTGTCCTATGACTAGAGAGGTGTTAATTGCACACTTCATCTTGAATGGTCTCTTGCAACATGGGTTAACTCCTTATGCTTAACAATCTGTTCCACTTTGAAAGTTAGCTGGGACAAAGTGATTAACAGTCTTGAAGAGAAGCTCTGTGTAGCTCGAAAGCTTGCCTCTTTAGCCTGATTTACACTAGGAATCTACATTAGTATAGCTACATCTCTCAGAGGTGTGAAAAATTCTTCTTTTGACCTAGCTGCTGCCTCTTGGGGAGGTGGATTACTTACTCTGGTCAGTGTAGGCACTACCTACACCGAAGTACTACAGCTTCTGTAGTATTCTGAGTGTAGATTGAGGCCAGGTCTACAATACAAACTTATATCGATATAACTATGTCACTCAGGGGTGTGGATTTTTCACACCCCTGAGGGACGTAGTTATACCGACATAACCCCCCACGTAAGCAGCGCTATGTCAATGGGTGAGCGTCTCCTGTCGACATAGCTACCAGCTCTTGGGGAGGTGGATCAACTATGCTGGTAGGAGAAGCTCTCCCATTGGAGTAATAGCGCCCATAGGCACCAACTTTATGAGTTGCCGGGGAGGTGCTCGACCCCCGCTCTACCCGAGGCCCCACCCGCACTCCACCCCTTCCCCCAAGACCTCACGCCTACCCCTTCCTGCCCCCTCCCCCGAGTGTGCTCAGTCCTCGCTCCTCTCTCCCCCCTCAGTGCCTTCTGCCTGCTGCCAAACAGTTGATCAGCGGTGGGCGGGAGGTGCTGAGAGGGATGGAGAGGAGCTGATTGGTGGGGCTGCCAGTGGGCGGGAGGGAGCAGCTGATCGGGGGACTGCCGGTGAGTGCTGAGCACCCACTATTTTTTTTTCCATGTGTGCTCCAACCCTGGAGTACCTATAGAGTCAGCACCTATGGTACATCTTCACTGAAACGCCACAGAACACTGTATGTGTAGACAAGCCCATAGACTTTCACCAATAGAAGTTGGTCTAGTAAAAGTTATTGCCTCACCCACCTTGTCTCACTAAAAAAGGGAGGGAGTAACTTAATGGTAGAAAAAAGGTAGGAAAGATTTGTTTTTCACTCAAGATTTGAATAAAAGCTGGAGGGTTAATGTGGGGGAGAAGTCCAGGGAGGTTTCTCCAGGTGGTAGAATCTTCCGAGGAGGAAATTGTGGTACTAATATTGGCAATATTACCAACCTCAAATATTCAAAAATCATGAGTCAGTTCCCCTCTCTGCAAATTCATGGGTTGGTTTAAAAGTATGAGATTTAAATTATAATTTTGCACAAACACACACACTTAAGAGGTGTCAATAAACGGAAGTCAAATGGAAAGAATACTATATGTATTATATTCTTTCCATTTGACTTCCAGTCACAGAGCTTTTAAAAATACACTGGGGTCCCATTTTCATGCTTTTCTCTGCAACCATGAGGGCTAGAAATAAACTTTGGCCTTGTCTACACCGCCACTTTACAGCGCTGCAGCTTTCTCACTTAGGGGTGTTAAAAACACCACCCTGAGCACTGCAAGTTTCAGCGCTGTAAAGCGCCAGTGGAGACAGTGCACCAGCCACACTCCCAGCGCTAGTAGCTCCTCCTCTTGTAGAGGTGGGTTTTTTATAGTGCTGGGAGAGCTCTCTCCCAGCGCTGGTGCCGCGACTACACAGCCACGTTAAAGCGCAGCCACGGCAGCGCTTTAATGTTGGTAGTGAAGACATACCCTTTATCTAAAATGACAGTTGAAATTCTCACATATTCACATGAATCCAGGCAGGGGGACTTTAAGGAAATCACCTATTATCATGAGACTTGTTATAAAATCTTGAGCACTGACATCACCACAATGGTGACAATGCAGTTAGGTACACAGATGAGGTTGGTACTTAATTAGTGGAGGGAAATTGGGGGTAGACAGAGATGGAGCCTATAAGATAGGCTTGTAGGCAGATATGATTTAAAAACAATGAACGAAATATGACAAAGACATACTTGATCCTGAAGTAACTGGAATAGTGAAGAATTGATCTTGTCAAGAACATCTTCACAACTTTCCTGATCTTATTCTACATGCTGTACTCACAATACACTTGTGCCTATCACAAGAGGTGATAAACTTATTTTATTGCCCTTCAGAGGTGCTATTGTGTCCAATTAGTTTGGTGCTACAATAGTCTCTAATTGGCTGTGAAATGCACATCATAGTTAATTACACTGTACACCACTATGGAGGCTGGAAATAATTAAGAGTGTTTTCATTATTCAACTGGCCCAGAAGAAGTACATGCATTTCAAGACTTAATCCTGAGAGTTTCGTTCATATGCTGGAAATTAGATAGATGTAAAACTTTGCAAATGCCTCAGTCTGTTGTAAGGAATATACAGTAACATTCCTCAGTCAAAACAGTGAGATACAGGAGTCCATGAAATGTATGCTTATTCCTTGAAGGAAGAAAGAGTATATAGCAAAAAGCAATGTGACTGTATGACTAATGCAATAATCTGATGATAATAATAATAATTAATGAGCACTTCGCACTGACAACTGTATATAGCACTTGAAGACAATGGGAACTGTAGGTGCACAGAATCTTTGAAAAGCAAGCCAATAGGGCTTTACATGTTCAAATTTGTTCAGTAATTAAAATTCACTAACTAATTTCCATTTTAAAAAATTCATACCGTGAGATCTGAACATGAGAATGACCTTCTTAGGCAAGACTCTTGTCTTAAGCGTCCATCCCAAAGTATCCTCAAACTTGGCCAGAGTCATATTTATACTAAGGCCCCTTTATGACACTCTGGCAGTGTAAATGGGCCTTAAAGGAATGTAATGTACGTGATCTTTAGTGTAAATTAGAATCTGGACTACTAAGAAAAAATTTTGCTCAACTTCCCTTAACCAACTGATTTTGTTGATCTCTTGAGTGGATGCTTAAGATGGGTTTCACTACATTAATTCTAAGCATTTATATTCAAACATAGAAATTCATTCAAACATAAAAACATTCAGAATGAAAAGTTGTTTCAAAATGAAAAATCTGAATGTTTGTTCTGAAGATGTCAAAATGGGATGGTTTTCTTCTGAAACAAAATACTGGTGAAATCAACCCAACTTTGCAAAGCATTTTAATGGAACCACATACTCCAACACTCTGTTGAAATTTCTCTGAGCAGTTCTATTTCTTAGTTTTTGAAGGAATTTCACTCTGCATCTCCACACATAATTCAGACTAGAGACTGCTTCTGTGCCAGGGCAATTAAAAGAGGGAAGGGGAGATGAAAGAGAGAATTAGAAATACACCATTTCTTCATCAGTCATTTCAAGTTGATTCTTCAGATCTTAATATCTCTGGTGGAAAAGACATGGGAATTTGTTTACAGAGAGCACTACTAGGAAAAATGCTTGCTTCAGCTTGCCTGCACAAATAAAATAAAACAAATATGACATTGGTTGCTAGTGATTTAACAAATTTGAAATAATCCTCTCTCCTTTGAAGCTATGACAAATGAGATTTACCTGTCCAGTAAAATATTTTTCCATTTAAAATTCCTAATTTTTGTTTAATCTGACTTTTTATTTCATGTTTTGCCAGCAGTATTAAAACAAAAAGAAAGTTAAATCTGAAACAAACTATGCCTCTCTTCTTGCAGTTTGAACTTCCACCACTAAATGGTGGAATGTCATCTACAGAATGTTCATCCTAAAACAATTACAGTATTAGCACACACTGATTTTCCATTTTCTATTCGTTTTCTTTATTTGATTTTTCTATAGAGAATTATTTCTAATTGTGGGATTTTTTCCAACAAACTTTCAAAAAAATTTCAGTGGGATGGGATCATTATAAACAGTGTATAGCTCTTCAATGTTTAGTAAAATTACACATAAAAGATGATTGCCTGTGAAAACATACAAAAATTAATTTTGTTTTTCTCCACAATGATCTGATAGGTTTTTGTTTGTTTGTTTGCTTTGCTTGTTTTTTTCCTCCAAAAAGCTGCTTACACTTCTGCATGCACAATTGTGTTTATGCGCACATGTACAACAAACTGTTTATATATTATCACCTGCACGCATAGGTGAAAAAATTTACTACTTGTACAGGTTAAGTTTCAAAATGGGTGGAAACATATTAATGCACAAACCGATCTAAACACGTTGGGTGTAGTTCTTATTTCTCTAATATATACCACACTCTTCCCATTAGCTAAAAAATACTCCCCCCCAAAAAACACACACACACACACAAAAACCTTTTTTCTTGTGTTTAAACTTTATTTTTTAAATGTGATTCAGTATTGAAAAACAAATGTACTCTCATTTTAAGGTCCCTTTACACTGCCAGAGCTGTGTAAAATATAATTTGTGTAAATAAAATAAAGTTCATTTTTGTTCTTCAACACCAAATCACATTTTTTTTAAAAAAGCTTAATTAAAAGAAAAATAAATCTGCAAACTCTAACCAGTTTTGCAAATCCAAAACAATAGGTTCACAGAACTTCACACTCCAAAACTTTGCCTGGCACTAGTTCAAGCATCACAAACATTCATGAACTTTCAGTTTGCTCTAAGTTTCTGTGATTGCTGCTGTCTATTCAGGAAAGGAAACTGAGTGTGAAGTGATCATCTCATTGGCAAAACAATTTTTTCACTCAATAGCTCAAGTCACAACCTAAACCAATGTCAATAACTAATGGATATGAACATTGGGTAGGTGTTTACTATAACACAGTGTTTAGAATGAGAGGGGTAGCCGTGTTAGTCTGAATCTGTAAAAAGCAACAGAGGGTCCTGTGGCACCTTTGAGACTAACAGAAGTATTGGGAGCATAAGCTTTCGTGGGTAAGAACCTCACTTCTTCAGATGC